>NC_088406.1:12421420-12691420 GCF_034236695.1 Oncorhynchus nerka
GAGGTATGAATAGTTTTTAGGATAAAGTAATCCTTCTCCCCCTCCCCCCTTAAAAGACCTAGATGCACTATTGTAAAGTGGCTGTTCCACTGGATGTCATAAGGTGAAAGCACCAATTTGTAAGTCGCTCTGGATAAGAGCGTCTGCTAAATGACTTAAATGTAAATGTAAATGTTTTTTGTGTGCTCTAGGGAATTTGCATTTGTGGTTCTGGCAACTGGACCTTTTTTGGAATACCATTATTTTTGTTTTATGGAGATTTACTGTTAGGTCCCAGGTTTGCCAGAATCTGTTATGAAGATCTAGGTGCTGCTGTAGGCCCTCCTTGATTGGGGACAGAAGCAACAAGTAATCAGTAAACACTAGATATTTGACTTCAGAATCTAGTAGGATGAGGCCGGGGGCTGCAGACTGTTCCTGTGTCCTCGCCAATTTGTTTATATATATATTTATTTTGAAATGGGTGGGGCTTAAGCTGCATCCCTGTCTCACTCCATGGCCCCGTGGAAAGAAATGTGTGTTTTTTGCCTATTTTAACCGCACACTTGTTGTTTGTGTACATAGATTTTATAATGTCGTATGTTTTTCCCCCAACACCACTTTCCATCAATTTGTTTGGTAGATCCGCATGCCAAATTGAGTCAAAAGCTTTTGAAATCAACAAAGCATGAGAAGACTTTGCCTTGTTTTAGTTTGTTTGTTTGTCAATTAGAGTGTGCAGGGTGAGAACATGGTCTATCGCACAGTAATTTGGTAAAAAGCCAATTTGACATTTGCTCAGTACATTGTTTTCACTGGGGTGATCAGTCCTTGGTTCCAAATATTGGGGAAGATGCCAGAGCTAAGGATGTTTATAAAAAGTTTAAGTATAACCAATTGGAATCTGTGGTCTGTATATTCCTTCATTTAATTTAGGATAGCATCAACACCACATACCTTTTTGGGTTGGAGGGTTTGCATTTTGTCCTGTAGTTCATTCAATGTAATTGAAGTATCCATTGAGTTCTGGTAGTTTCTAATAGTTGACTCTAAGATGTTGTATTTGATCATGTATATGTTTTTGCTGTTTATTCTTTGTTTTAGGACCAACAAAAATTTGAGAAGTGGTGTAGCCATACACCTTCATTTTGGAAAGATAATTCTTTGTGTTGTTGTTTGTTTAGTGTTTTCCAATTCTCCCAGAAGTGGTTTGATTCTATGGATTTTTCAGTTACATTGAGCTGATTTCTGCTCTGTGTATTTGTGTATTGTTTTAGTGATTCACCATAGTGAAGGCGTAGAATCAGGTTTTCTGGTCCTCTATGTTTTTGGACAGGTTTCTCAACTTCTTGATTAGGTTTTTGCATTCTTAATCAAACCATTTGTCAATGTTGTTAAACTTTCTTAGGTTTAATGCATTGACATTTTTAGAGTTGATATGGAAGCTGAGAGGTCAAATATAATGTTTTAGGTTTTCTACTGCCAAGTTTATACCTTCACTGTCACAGTGAAACATTTTCTTCAGGACGTTGTCTCAAAGGGATTGAATTTGTTGTTGCCTTTTTGATTTTTTGGTAGGTTTCCACACTACTTTCCTTCCATCTATAGTATTTCTTAATTGTATTTAGTTCCTTTGGCTTTGATGCCTCATGATTGAGTACTATTCAAATAGACTGTGATTTTGCTGGGATGTGATAGGAGTGTCAGTGAGCTGACTGTGAACTCTCTGAGAGACTCAGGGTTGAGGTCATTGATAAAGTGGTCTACAGTACTACTGCTAAGTGATGAGCTATATGTGTACCTTCCATAGGAGTCTCCTTGAAGCCTACCATTGACTATGTACAGACCCAGAGTGTGACACAGATGCAGGAGTTGTGATCCATTTTTGTTGGCTGTTTTGATCAAATTGTGCCTATGGGGGCATATTTGGTTTGGAATGCTGTCACCTCCAGGTAGGTGTTTGTCCCCCTGTGTGCTGAGGGTGTCAGGTTCTTGTCCGATTCGGGCATTTAAGTCACCACAGACTAGTACATGTCCCTGGGCCTGGAAATGGTGGATCCCCCCCCCCCCTCTAGGATGGAGAAGCTGTCATCGTTAAAGTATGGGGATTCTATTGGGGGGGGGATATAGGTAGCACATGATTTATTTATTCTCTGTAATATGTTCCTGATTTGACTAATTTAATAGTGGGTTAAGTCTGGTCTATACCAAATTTTTGCTGTTTCACAGTGGTTTGGTGGATAGGACTGGGGCGGCAGCGTGGTCAGAGCGTTGGACTAGTAACCGGAAGGTTGTGAGTTCAAACCCCCGAGCTGACAAGGTACAAATCTGTCGTTCTGCCCCTGAACAGGCAGTTAACCCACTGTTCCCAGGCCGTTATTGAAAATAAGAATGTGTTCTTAACTGACTTGCCTGGTTAAATAAAGAAAAAAAGAAAAAAGAAAAAGGACTAACAGTTCTCTGTAACCTAGAGGGAAACCAGTGGGTCAGTGTCCTGTAGGATGACAGTGCTTGTATTTCCAATTTCTCTCTCTCTCTCTCGCTCTCTCTCTCTCTCTCGCTCTCTCTCTCTCTCTCTCTCTCTCTCGCTCTCTCCAATGTAAGGGCTTTATTGGCATGGGAAACGTATGTTTGCAACAGCAAGTGAAATAGATAATAAACAAAATAAATATGTGTCTCTAATGTGATCATACATTTGGCAGGAGGTTAGGAAGCGCAGCTCAGTTTCCACCTCATTTTCTGGGCAGTGTATCTATCTCTCTTTCTCTCTCTCTCTCTCTCTCTCTCTCTCTCTCTCTCTCTCTCTCTCTCTCTCTCTATCTATCTATCTATCTATCTATCTATCTATCTATCTCTCTATCTCTCTCTCGCTCTCTCTGTCTATCTGTCAGTGTCATGCTGTCTATCTGTCTCTCTCACTGTGTCGAGCCGTCAGTGTGTCCTTAGAGCTTAGTTTCTTCCCCGAGTAGACAGTGTCTGTCCTTCTCATGTTTGTTTGTGTTGCCTGTCTGAGGCTGTAAAGTGTGACAGTGTGACAGACATGAGGAGTCAGATGGTGTTTGTTTCTGTGTATAGAGTGTCTGTTTCTAGAGAGTGACAGTCTGTCTGAGGTAGCAGGGGTCAGTCTAGGTGACCTGATTGATTGAGGTCTCTTCCAGTGTCCCATGTTTTAAAAATTTGGTCCCACTTTATTTGAATAGTCCGTATAGTGAATAGTCCGTAAAGTGAATAGTCCGTATAGTGAATAGTCCGTATAGTGAATAGTCCGTATAGTGATAGTCCGTATAGTGAATAGTCCGTAAAGTGAATAGTCTGTAAAGTGAATAGTCCGTATAGTGAATAGTCCGTATAGTTAGTCCGTATAGTGAATAGTCCGTATAGTGTATAGTCCGTATAGATGCTCTTCAGATGGTCATACTATCAACAAACTGTCTGTGAGGGTTAGAATAATGGTTAGGGTTGTGGTAAGGGATATGTTTAGGGATAGTAGATAGTTAGTTGAAATGTTGCTGATAGTCTGTAGATAGATAATCTAATGGTGGTCTATCCAAGTTTTACCATATCTGTGTCTCCATCTCACTCACTTACACACACACACACACACACACACACACACACACACACACACACACACACACACACACACACACACACACACACACACACACACACACACACAAACACGCACACGCACACGCACGCGCACGCACACGCACACACATACACACACACACATACACATGCACATACACACACACACACACACACACACACACACACACACACACCGTGTCCTGTCCCCACAGGTCTGTCCACGTTCTGTCCAGGGTGTCATTATCATGTTCAGTTATCGCTCATCTGTCCAGAGTCTCTGAGTGTCTCCTTTACTCAGATGGAGATGACAGGGTTTGGGTCAACTCAGTATTCATCAACTCAGTATTCATATTGGATATTCATAGATTCTGCCTAAAGGTTATGGATATTAATAGATACTGCCTAAACGTTATGGATATTAATAGATGCTGCCTAAACGTTATGGATATTCATAAATGCTGCCTAAACGTTATGGATATTCATAGATACTACCTAAAGGTTATGGATATTCATAGATGCTGCCTAAACGTTATGGATATTCATAGATCCTGCCTAAAGGTTATGGATAATCATAGATACTACCTAAAGGTTATGGACACATTTAAAGCCAATCTCAGTGTGGAGATCCCCTCCCCCCAATGTTGAGACCCCCTCCCCCATTTTGGAGACCCCCTCCTCCCCAAGGGGAGACTCCACCCCCCTTTTTGGAGACCCCCTCCGCACATTGTGGAGACATCCTCCCTCCTTGAGGAGACCCCCTCCCCCCATTGTGGAGACATCCTCCCTCCTTGTGGAGACGCCCTCCCCCCATTGTGGAGACATCCTCCCTCCTTGTGGAGACGCCCTCCCCCATTGTGGAGACATCCTCCCTCCTGGAGACCCCCTCCCCCATTGTGGAGACATCCTCCCTCCTTGTGGAGACGCCCTCCCCCCATTGTGGAGACATCCTCCCTCCTTGTGGAGACGCTCTCCCCCATTGTGGAGACCCCCTCCCCCCTTGTGGAGACCCCTCCTTCCAATTTGGAGACTCCCTCCACCCTATGTGGAGACCCCCTCCACCCTATGTGGAGACCCCTCCACCCATTGTCGAGACTCCCCCCTTGTGGAGACCCCTCCACCCATTGTGGAGACCCCTCCCCCTATGTGGAGACTCCCTCCCCCCTTGTGGAGACCCCTTCCACCCTATGTGGAGACCTCCTCCACCCATTGTGGAGACCCCTCCCCCTATGTGGAGACCCCTCCCCCTATGTGGAGACTCCCTCCCCCTATGTGGAGACCCCTCCTTCCAATGTGGAGACCCCTCCTTCCTATGTGGAGACCCCATCCCTCCAACCAGAGTACTCTTCAGGTCCACAGTAGATAACACGTAAAAACTTGTCCTTGTCCCTAGAGTTTAGACATTAAAGCTACAGCATTTAATCCCAACTGCTGTGCTGTAGTTACTGTGCCACCTGTCCCTGTCTTTGCTTGAGCTTGGCTTGATTATGGGACTGCTTGAACAAATCCTACTTGCTTGCATCAACAGTAGATACCACTTCAAACCATGTCCTTGCCCCAGTACATTAGTATCAGCACTTCTTCAAAACCGTTTTATATTCTAATGTACATCTTTTATATCATGACCCCCACCCCCCTCCCCCTCTCTCTTTCTCTCCCTGTCATAATGCATTGACTTTGTCTGAACTTGCCTGATTAGAAGACTGCTTGACTGATGTTTTGCTTAGTAACAGAAGCGTGTGTTCTATGCCATCTTCTTACCTACGTGACAGGAATATTCCCTTACTCTGCATATGCCTGCTCTGGGCACAGAGACCATGACTGAATGAGTGTGGCGGTTAAGTCCTTCCCCTCACCTTCAGGTAAGAGGTTTGTGTGAGTAAGTGGTTGCTGCTGTTGTGTCCCGCTCTCTGGTGCATTCAAGCGAGAAACAAAGTTCCCGTCGAAGGCCAAGAAAAAGTTCCTGTGAAGTAAAAGTAAAAGTTTGGGAGATCCATGGAGGGAGGGAGGGAGTGGAGGGAGGGAGGGAGGGAGTGGAGGGAGGGAGGGAGGGAGGGAGGGAGGGAGTGGAGGCAGGCAGGCAGGCAGGCAGGCAGGCAGGCAGGGAGGGAGGCAGGCCTGCCTGTAGTGAACAGTGGGAGTGAGTGGAATTAGCTGTAGTGAACAGTGGGAGTGAGTGGAATTAGCTGTAGTGAACAGTGGGAGTGAGTGGAATTAGCTGTAGTGAACAGTGGGAGTGAGTGGAATTAGCTGTAGTGAACAGTGGGAGTGAGTGGAATTAGCTGTAGTGAACAGTGGGAGTGAGTGGAATTAGCTGTAGTGAACAGTGGGAGTGAGTGGAATTAGCTGAGTGAACAGTGGGAGTGAGTGGAATTAGCTGTAGTGAACAGTGGGAGTGAGTGGAATTAGCTGTAGTGAACAGTGGGAGTGAGTGGAATTAGCTGTAGTGAACAGTGGGAGTAAGTGGAATTAGCTGTAGTGAACAGTGGGAGTGAGTGGAATTAGCTGTAGTGAACAGTGGGAGTGAGTGGACTTAGCTGTAGTGAACAGTGGGAGTGAGTGGAATTAGCTGTAGTGAACAGTGGGAGTGAGTGGAATTAGCTGTGGTGAACAGTGGGAGTGAGTGGAATTAGCTGTGGTGAACAGTGGGAGTGAGTGGAATTAGCTGTAGTAGTGAACAGTGGGAGTGAGTGGAATTAGCTGTGGTGAACAGTGGGAGTGAGTGGAATTAGCTGTAGTGAACAGTGGGAGTGAGTGGAATTAGCTGTAGTGAACAGTGGGAGTGAGTGGAATTAGCTGTGGTGAACAGTGGGAGTCAGTGGAATTAGCTGTAGTGAACAGTGGGAGTGAGTGGAATTAGCTGTAGTGAACATTGGGAGTGAGTGGAATTAGCTGTAGTGAACAGTGGGAGTGAGTGGAATTAGCTGTAGTGAACAGTGGGAGTGAGTGGAATTAGCTGTAGTGAACAGTGGGAGTCAGTGGGCCGAAGCTGTACTGTCGAAGGTGACAGATGTGTCTCTCCAACATTCTGTTATTGTTACCTGATGAACGGTGTGAAGACACAGGAACACAGGCTGGTCCAGTATATATACAATACCCGTCAGTAGTTTGGACACACCTGCTCATTCAAGGGTTTTTCTTTATTTAAAAAAATATTCTCTACATTGTAGAATAATAGTGAAGACATCCAAACTCTGAAATAACACAGATGGAGTCATGTAGTAACCAAAAAAAGTGTTAAATAGAGATTAGATTTGAGATTCTTCTGAGTTGCCACCCTTTGGCTTGATGACATCTTTGCCTGCTCTTGTGTGAATGAATGCCAAGAGGGTGTAAAGCTGTCATCAAGGCAAAGGCTGGCTACTTTGAAGAATCTCAAATATGAAATATATTTTGGTTTGTTTAACACTTTTGGTTACTACATGATTCCATATGTGTTATTTCATAGTTTGGATGTCTTCACTGTTATTCTACAATGTAGAAAATAGTAAAACAATAAATGAAAAACCCTTGAATCAGCAGGTGTGTCCAAACTTATGACTGGTACTGTATTATGTAAATATATACTGTTTACTGGCTTAACTCTCAAGCTCTTATAGACGTGTGTGTGTGTGTGTGTGTGTGTGTGTGTGTGTGTGTGTGTGTGTGTGTGTGTGTGTGTGTGTGTGTGTGTGTGTGTGTGTGTGTGTGTGTGTGTGTGTGTGTGTGTGTGTGTGCGTGTGTGCGTGTGTGTGTGTGTGTGTGCGTGTGTTAGCGACACCCTGGCATGTCATGCTCCCTGGCCAGTGACGAGACGATGAGCTCAGGATCCAGTTTCAGACTGAAGATAGGAGGAGGCTATAAGAGAGGCGAAAGAGAGAGAGGAGAAAGAAAGAGATCTGACAGACTTCAAGAGAGAAGAAGACTATGGCGAATGACTGATCGACTATACATTGAGGGAGAGAGTCAAAAGACAGTGAGTCCACCTGTTAGACAGAGGGAGTATTTATCTACCCTGAAGCTACAGGAGCTGGACTGACCAGTTATTCAATAGACCGAGAGCTCTGAAACCTAAAACACCCTTACCCTCTGAACTCTGCCCTTTTCACCCTTCTCTGGATCGGGGTGTGTGAGAGGTGAAGTCATGCTTGCAGCCCGCAGCAGTGGAGGAGGGGTGGGAGGTCACAACGGCCCCCCAGGACACAGAAAACAGTCTGTAGCGTCGCTGAGCGGGAGCAGAGGCCACTGTAACGCTCAGGATGGCAGTAAGGATAGACGCAGTTCCACCCCAGGCCAGCAGGCTGCAGCACCACACAGAAGCAAGGCAGCACTGATTAGAGAGATGGAGACCCACTGGTATCTGAAGATGTGTGGCCTTGCAAGGGGGGATTCTGTGGCTCAAAAGACAGGCATGCTGTACAGGTGAGTGACAGGGAGAGTGACTGGGACATGTGGTCTGTTAAAGAGCTCACTGCCAATGAGCAGCATGCAGTTTTTTGTGGGGGGGGGGGGGGGGAGAAGTTTGGATAGTCCAGTTTCATACCCAGGTGCTATACTGACTCCCCTAGATGACCTCTGTTCAACCTTGCACTGTCACACACACACACGCACACACGCACACACACACACACACACACACACACACACACACACACACACACACACACACACACACACACACACACACACACACACACACACACACACACACACGCACACACACTGTGCAAGCCAAAGGCTTTCTTTTATCTATCTCAGTCATGTGGTAATGCTGCTGTTTTAACACCGGTCTCAGAGTGGACATCTCAGGAGTGGACATCTCAGGAGTGGACATCTCAGGAGTGGACATCTCAGGGGTGGACATCTCAGGGGTGGACATCTCAGAGGTGGACATCTCAGGGGTGGACATCTCAGGGGTGGACATCTCAGGGGTGGACATCTCAGGGGTGGACATCTCAGGGTGGACATCTCAGGGGTGGACATCTCAGGGGTGGACATCTCAGGGGTGGACATCTCAGGAGTGGACATCTCAGGAGTGGACATCTCAGGGGTGGACATCTCAGGGGTGGACATCTCAGGGGTGGACATCTCAGGGGTGGACATCTCAGGGGTGGACGTGTGGTTGTCATTGTGACAAAATGAGAAATACATCAGTTGCAGAAAATATACTGTTATCAAACACAGCATCATCAAACACAGCATCATCAAACACAGCATCATCAAACACAGCATCATCAAACACAGCATCATCAAACACAGCATCATCAAACACAGCATCATCAAATACAGCATCATCAAACACAGCATCATCAAATACAGCATCATCAAACACAGCATCATCAAACACAGCATCATCAAACACAGCATCATCAAATACAGCATCATCAAACACAGCATTATCAAACACAGCATCATCAAACACAGCTGACATTATCTGGTCAAGGACATTGTCTTTTAAGTGGCAGTGAATCCCTCATCCATCGGAGTCCCTTCACATGGAGAACAGCACAAAGAGGAGGAAGACATGAATTAAGCAGAAGAGATGGAGAGAAGGGAAGAGAAAGAGAGGGAATCCCATTGAGGCCCATTCCCACCATTCAGTCTGGAAATCTTCCTTCTCCTCTCCTTCTCATCCCCTCTCAATCTCTCCCTAACTCCCTGCATGGCAGTTAACTGTGATTCAGTCTGTAATGGTACAAGACAAAGGCGAGAACAGACAAGGTTGATTAGACTCCGGAAGGAAGGAAGGAAGGAAGGAAGGAAGGAAGGAAGGAAGGAAGGAAGGAAGGAAGGAAGGAAGGAAGGAAGGAAGGAAGGAAAGATGCTTGCACTGAACTGACAACCATGTTTTCTGAAAGTGAACACATTGCGTTTCTAAAGGTTGAGGGCTTCGCTGTACACAGACATAATGCAAGGCAGTTGAGTAACATAAACATGTCTCTATATATTAACATACACACACATACTGTGTATATATACATATATATATATATGTGTGTGTGTGTGTGTGTGTGTGTGTGTGTGTGTGTGTGTGTACGTAACAGTGCACAGATAGTTTGAGTGTGATGTGTTGTACAGTCATATTTAACTGATATCTCTCTGTTCCTGATGGTACTGTCATATTTAACTGATATCTCTCTGTTCCTGATGGTACTGTCATATTTAACTGATATCTCTCTGTTCCTGATGGTACAGTCATATTTAACTGATATCTCTCTCTGATCCTTTTCATTTATTGGGCCATCATAAGCACCATGAAGGGTGTGCATGTTTTGATTGATAGGTGCAGCAGGATAGCAAAGGTGTGTGTGTGTGTGTGTGTGTGTGTGTGTGTGTGTGTGTGTGTGTGTGTGTGTGTGTGTGTGTGTGTGTGTTTCTGAGAAACTAGGAGAACAATGGGAGGCTGATTTAGAGACATGGGTGGTCTGTCACAGTAACACTAGCTCAACACATGACCTTTACATGACCTTCACCAGTCAGTCAAAAGCCAGACCACAGCACAGGCACAACACAATGTTCATTTACATTTAGAGCCATTAAAGCCTTTATGGTCCATGCAACACATGAGTAGAATGGTGTGGGCTGGATTAGATTAGCCTAATCTTTTTCTTTTTCATAGCAATGATTTGGGGGAAAGAGGTGTAATTGCACAATGTGACTATCTGTGGTGGGACTAGTGGGACTGTAGGTCTACTTCCTGCCAGGGGCATTATTACATGACTACTAACCATTTAGACTGACCTAGAAACACTGGAGCAACCAATACCTCTTCAACTGTCTCTCTGTTAATCTTCCCCTCAGAGCCATGCACGCAGACACACACACACACACACCTCTGTTCTGTGCCAGCCAACCTTTCTGAGTCTCCTACCACCGCTGTCAGAGTCCAAACTTCTGATTAATATTCTGTACCTCCTTTCCTCTGATATTTTTTATTATTTATAAACACAAACAAACAGAAACACCACAACTACACAATACACACCACAACCACCCGATACACACCACAACTACACAATACACACCACAACCACCCGATACACACCACAACTACACAATACACACCACAACTACACAATACACACCACAACCACCCGATACACACCACAACTACACAATACACACCACAACTACACAATACACACCACAACCACCCAATACACACCACAACTACACAGTACACACCACAACTACACAATACACACCACAACCACCCGATACACACCACAACCACCCAATACACACCACAACTACACAATACACACCACAACCACCCGATACACACCACAACTACACAATACACACCACAACTACACAATACACACCACAACCACCCGATACACACCACAACTACACAATACAAACCACAACCACCCGATACACACCACAACCACCCAATACACACCACAACTACACAATACACACCACAACCACCCGATACACACCACAACTACACAGTACACACCACAACCACCCGATACACACCACAACTACACACCACAATACACACCACAACCACCCGATACACACCACAACCACCCGATACACACCACAACCACAACCGATACACACCACACACCACAACCACCCGATACACACCACAACCACCCGATACACACCACAACTACACAGTACACACCACAACCACCCGAAACACACCACAACCACCCGATACACACCACAACTACACAATACACACCACAACCACCCGATACACACCACAACACAATACACACCACAACCACCCGATACACACCACAACCACCCGATACACACCACAAACCACCCGATACACACCGCAACTACCCCGATACACACCATAACTACCCGATACACACAACCACCTGATACACACCACAACCAACCGATACACACCACAACCACCCGATACACACCACAACTACACAATACACACCATAACTACACAATACACACCACAACCACCCGATACACACCACAACCACCCGATACACACCACAACTACACAATACACACCACAACCACCCGATACACACCACAACCCAATACACACCACAACTACACAATACACACCACAACCACCCGATACACACCACAACACACAATACACACCACAACTACACAATACACACACACCACAACCACCCAATACACACCACAACTACACAGTACACACCACAACTACACAATACACACCACAACCACCCGATACACACCACAACCACCCAATACACACCACAACTACACAATACACACCACAACCACCCCGATACACACCACAACTACACAATACACACCACAACTACACAATACACACCACAACCACCCGATACACACCACAACTACAACAATACAAACCACAACCACCCGATACACACCACAACCACCCAATACACACCACAACTACACAATACACACCACAACCACCCGATACACACCACAACTACACAGTACACACCACAACCACCCGATACACACCACAACTACACAATACACACCACAACCACCCGATACACACCACAACCACCCGATACACACCACAACCACCCGATACACACCACACACCACAACCACCCGATACACACCACAACCACCCGATACACACCACAACTACACAGTACACACCACAACCACCCGAAACACACCACAACCACCCGATACACACCACAACTACACAATACACACCACAACCACCCGATACACACCACAACTACACAATACACACCACAACCACCCGATACACACCACAACCACCCGATACACACCACAACCACCCGATACACACCGCAACTACCCGATACACACCATAACTACCCGATACACACCGCAACCACCTGATACACACCACAACCAACCGATACACACCGCAACCACCCGATACACACCACAACCACCCGATACACACCACAACCACCCGATACACACCACAACCACCCGATACACACCACAACCACCCGATACACACCACAACCACCCGATACACACCATAACTACCCGATACACACCACAACCACCCGATACACACCATAACTACCCGATACACACCGCAACCACCTGATACACACCACAACCAACCGATACACACCACAACCACCCGATACACACCACAACCACCCGATACACACCACAACCACCCGATACACACCATAACTACCCGATACACACCATAACTACCCGATACACACCACAACCACCCGATACACACCATAACTACCCGATACACACCACAACCACCTGATACACACCACAACCAACCGATACACACCGCAACCACCCGATACACACCACAACCACCGATACACACCACAACCACCCGATACACACCACAACCACCCGATACACACCACAACTACCCGATACACACCACAACCACCTGATACACACCACAACCAACCGATACACACCACAACCACCCGATACACACCATAACTACCCGATACACACCACAACCACCCGATACACACCACAACCACCCGATACACACCACAACCACCCACACACCACAACCACCCGATACACACCACAACCACCCGATACACACCACAACCACCCGATATTCGATACACACCACAACCACCCGATACACACCACAACCACCACCGATACACACCATAACTACCCGATACACACCACAACCACCGATACACACCACAACCACCCGATACACACCACAACTACACAGTACACACCACAACCACCCGAAACACACCACAACCACCCGATACACACCACAACCACCCGAAACACACCACAACCACCCGATACACACCACAACCACCCGAAACACACACCACAACCACCCGAAACACACCACAACCACCCGATACACACCACAACCACCCGATACACACCACAACCACCCGAAACACACCACAACCACCCGATACACACCACAACCACCCGATACACACCACAACCACCCGATACACACCACAACCCCGATACACACCACAACCACCCGACCCGATACACACCACACACCACAACCAACCCGATACACACCACAACCACCCGATACACACCACAACCACCCGATACACACCACAACCACACGATACACACCACAACCACCCGATACACACCACAACCACCCGATACACACCACAACCACCCGATACACACCACAACCACCCGATACACACCACAACCAACCCCGATACACACCACAACCACCCGATACACACCACAACTACCCGATACACACCACACACCGCAACCACCTGATACACACCACAACCAACCGATACACACCACAACCACCCGATACACACCATAACCACCCGATACACACCACAACCACCCGATACACACCACAACCACCCGATACACACCACAACCACCCGATACACACCACAACACAACCCCGATACACACCACAACCACCCGATACACACACACCACAACCACCCCGATA
The DNA here is from genome assembly GCF_034236695.1 of Oncorhynchus nerka. Classification (NCBI taxonomy): domain Eukaryota; kingdom Metazoa; phylum Chordata; class Actinopteri; order Salmoniformes; family Salmonidae; genus Oncorhynchus; species Oncorhynchus nerka. The sequence goes on from NC_088406.1 coordinate 12,435,363, forward strand.
CACACCACAACCACCCGATACACACCACAACCACCGATACACACCATAACTACCCGATACACACCACAACCACCCCGATACACACCACAACCACCCGATACACACCACAACCACAGATACACACCACAACCACCCGAAACACACCACAACCACCCGATACACACCACAACCACCCGAACCACACACCACAACCACCCGATACACACCACAACCACCGAAACACACCACAACCACCCGAAACACACCACAACCACCCGATACACACCACAACCACCCGATACACACCACAACCACCCGAACACACCACAACCACCCGATACACACCACAACCACCCGATACAACACCACAACCAACCCGATACACACCACAACCACCCGATACACACCACAACCACCGATACACACCACAACCACCCGATACACACCACAACCACCCGATACACACCACAACCACCGATACACACCACAACTACACCACAATACACACCACAACCACCCGATACACACCACAACCACCCGATACACACCACAACCACCCGATACACACCACAACCACCCGATACACACCACAACCACCCGATACACACCACAACCACCAATACACACCACAACCACCGATACACACCACAACCACCCGATACACACCACAACACACCACAACCACCCGATACACACCACAACCACCCGATACACACCACAACCACCCGATACACACCACAACCACCCGATACACACCACAACCGATACACACCACAACCACCCGATACACACCACAACCACCCGATACACACCACAACCACCCGATACACACCACAACCACCCGATACACACCACAACCACCCGATACACACCACAACCACCCGATACACACCACAACCACCCGATACACACCACAACCACCCGATACACACCACAACCACCCGATACACACCACAACATGCCCACACCTGTGTGAACACTGAAGAAAAAAACACAGTAGCCTCCTTTTTCAATACACATATACATTTCCTATGTATTCATATCCCTTGACTTATTAAAAAAGTTATTACATAAAAATCAAATGTCAACCATCTACACACAATATAGAAATATCTCATTTACGTAAGTAGTCACACCCCTGAGTACATGTTAGAATCACCTTTGGCTGCTATCTCAGATAGGTAAGTCTTGAAGAGCTTTCCACACCTTCCACAGCATAATGTGTCAGTTTGGCACAGGACCACAGCATAAATGTGTCAGTTTGGCACAGGACCACAGCATAATGTGTCCATTTGGCACAGAACGACAGCATAATGTGTCAGTTTGGCACAGGACCACAGCATAATGTGTCAGTTTGGCACAGGATCACAGCATAAATGTGTCAGTTTGGCACAGGACAACAGCATAATGTGTCAGTTTGGCACAGGACCACAGCATAATGTGTCAGTTTGGCACAGGACCACAGCATAAATGTGTCAGTTTGGCACAGGAACACAGCATAATGTGTCAGTTTGGCACAGGACAACAGCATAATGTGTCAGTTTGGCACAGGACAACAGCATAATGTGTCAGTTTGGCACAGGACAACAGCGTAATGTGTCGGATTGGCACAGGACCACAGCATAATGTGTCAGTTTGGCACAGGACCACAGCATAGTGTCAGTCGGATTGGCACAGGACCACAGCATAATGTGTCAGTTTGGCACAGGACAACAGCATAATGTGTCCGTTTGGCACAGGACCACAGCATAATGTGTCAGTTTGGCACAGGACAACAGCGTAATGTGTCGGATTGGCACAGGACCACAGCATAGTGTGTCAGTTTGGCACAGGACCACAGCATAATGTGTCAGTTTGGCACAGGACCACAGCATAATGTGTCAGTTTGGCACAGGACAACAGCATAATGTGTCAGTTTGGCACAGGACCACAGCATAAATGTGTCAGTTTGGCACAGGATCACAGCATAATGTGTCAGTTTGGCACAGGACCACAGCATAAATGTGTCAGTTTGGCACAGGACCACAGCATAATGTGTCAGTTTGGCACAAGACAACAGCATAATGTGTCAATTTGGCACAGGACCACAGCATAAATGTGTCAGTTTGGCACAGGAACACAGCATAATGTGTCAGTTTGGCACAAGACAACAGCATAAATGTGTCAGTTTGGCACAGGAACACAGCATAATGTGTCAGTTTGGCACAGGACCACAGCATAATGTAATTGGGTTCCTTTTAGTTTCTTTCTTTCCATTTGTATGAATACTTTATGAAGGCACTGAATCAATTTCCCCGTTAATTCAGACAAAATAAAAATGTATAGGGATTTTATAGCCTATCGTCTGGGGAGCATTCAAAACCAATTGTCCAGATCATACCAATCATCATGTTGTCTTGTTCACTTGTCAGTTCATAACTTAAACAAATGTATCATGATTATAGCCTACCAATATATTAATTAACAACAAAGACCTTTTCTCTTTTGTGTCTTTGATGTGGTGAGGTGTAATAGTCCATCGTTCACCTCATTTCAGTAGCCTAAACAGTTCAATATTCCATTGTTCACCTCGTTTCAGTAGCCTAAACAGTTCAATATTCCATTGTTCACCTCGTTTCAGTAGCCTAAACAGTTCAATAGTCCAGTGCCCTATTTGTCGCACATCGCCTGTTGAGAGGCTGTTCTACAGGCTACATTTCATTCCTTGCCATGTCCACCGTTCTCCTTGTCCAGGTTATCCAGGAATCGGGAAGTTGATTTCAGTGTGATGTCTCTTTCCTTCCATTTGACTCTTAGTTGTGTGGGGTACACCAAAGAGGATGGGATTTGTTTTTCCCATAGCTTTTCCTTTATTGGTTTGAATTATTTGCATTTCTTGTAGAAGTCTCTGTTCATGGCGGCGTTGATGTAGAGCCGATGGCTCTCATACGTCCGACTCCGAACTTTTTTTAGCTTGGATGGCCAGTCGCAGAACTTTATCTTTGTCCCTTTAGTTCGATGATGTCCCTTGGTTTCCTGCTTGTGTCCCCTCTCGGGCCGCATGTTCGATGTGTCTGTATTTATTATGGATCCCTATTAGTTCCTGCCAAAGCAGCAGCTACTCTTCCTGGGGTTTATTATGGATCCCTATTAGTTCCTGCCAAGGCAGCGGCTACTCTTCCTGGGGTTTATTATGGATCCCTATTAGTTCCTGCCAAGGCAGCAGCTACTCTTCCTGGGGTTTATTATGGATCCCTATTAGTTCCTGCCAAGGCAGCGGCTACTCTTCCTGGGGTTTATTATGGATCCCTATTAGTTCCTGCCAAGGCAGCAGCTACTCTTGCTCGGGTCCAGCAAAGTAAGGCAGTTATACAATTTTAAAAACATTACAATACATTCAGAACAGATTTCACAATACACTGTCTGCCCTCAGGACTCTACTCAAACTCCACATACTGTATTTACAACACAAAATCCATGTGGATGTGTGTGTATAGTGCGTATGTTATAGTGTGTGAATGCATGTGTACGTGTGTGTATAGTGCACATGTTATAGTGTGTGAATGCATGTGTCTGTGAGTACGTTTGTGTTGCTTCACAGTCCCCGCTGTTCCATAAGGTGTATTTTTTGCTGTTTTTTTAAATCAGATGAAAGAATAAGGAAACCGCACACTGCTCTTGATAGTATCACTGAGTATCAAAGCTTCGCCGAAAGCTCTGACGAAGGCCGTGAGGCCGATGCGTAAGCTTATTAAAGATCAGTGATACTATCAAGAGCAGTGATACTATCAAGAGCAGTGATACTATCAAGAGCAGTGATACTATCAAGAGCAATGTGCGGTTTCCGTTTTCCTTCGTCTTGTTCAGCTGTTACTACGCACCTGCAAAAAAAGATTGCAAAGATGTGCGAGTGCCTTTTTGAATTTTGAATTACTGTTTTTTTAAATCGAAATGTACTGCTTATATAGTTACTTGATGTGGAATAGAGTTCCATGTAGTCATGGCTCTATGTCATACTGTGCGCCTCCCTTCGTCTGTTCTGGACTTGGGGACTGTGAAGAGACCTCTTGTGGCATGTCTTGTGGGGTATGCATGGGTGTCCGAGCTGTGTGCCAGTAGTTCAAACAGACAGCTCAGTGCATTCAACATATTAACACCTCTCACAAATACAAGTAGTTATGAAGTCAATATTTCCTCCACTTTGAGCCAGGAGAAATTGCCATATATATTATTAATGTTAGCTCTCTGTGTACATCCAAGGGCCAGCCGGGCTGCTCTGTTCTGAGCCAATAGCAATTTTCCTAAGTCCCTCTTTGTGCCACTTGACCACACAACTGAACAGTTGTCCATGTGTGACAAAACTAGGGCCTGTAGGACCTGCCTTGTTGATAGTGCTGTTAAGAAGGTAGAAACTAGGGCCTGTAGGACCTGCCTTGTTGATAGTGCTGTTAAGAAGGTAGAAACTAGGGCCTGTAGGATCTGCCTTGTTGATAGAGCTGTTAAGAAGGTAGAAACTAGGATCTGTAGGACCTGCCTTGTTGATAGAGCTGTTAAGAAGGTAGAAACTAGGGCCTGTAGGATCTGCCTTGTTGATAGAGCTGTTAAGAAGGTAGAAACTAGGATCTGTAGGACCTGCCTTGTTGATAGAGCTGTTAAGAAGGTAGAGCGACGCTTTAATTATTGACACATTTCTCCCCATTTTAGTTACTGTGGTATCAATATGTTTTGACCATGGCAGTTTACAATCCAGGGTTACTACAGGAAGTTTAGTCACCTCAACTTGCTCAATTCCACATGATTTATTACACAATTTAGTTGAGGTTTAGGGTTTAGTGAATGATTTGTCCAAAATACAATGCTTTTAGTTTTAGAAATATTTAGGACTAACTTATTCCTTGCCACCCACTCTGAAACTAACTGCAGCTCTTTGTTAAGTGTTGCAGTCATTTCAGTTGCTGTAGTAGCTGACGTGTATAGTGTTAAGTCATCCACATTCTGTCACGCATAGGTGAAATAGGTGGCAGGGAAGTCAGGCGCAGGAGAGTCAAATGTAGTTTAAATATGGAATCTTTTAATAAAGTTCCACGAGTATGCTCCATAACAATAAATTTACAAACAAACAAAACATGGGTACGAAGACCCGACGCGCACCTATACAAACAAGCACACTACACAGACAACAAATCAATCTCTGACAAAGACATGAGGGGAAACAGAGGGTTAAATACACAACAGGTAATGAATGGGATTGAAAACAGGTGTGTGGGAAGACAAGACAAAACCAATGGAAAATGAAAAAAGGATCAATGATGGCTAGAAGACCGGTGACGTCGAACGCCGAGCACCGCCCGAACAAGGAGAGGCAACGACTTCGGCAGAAGTCGTGACACATACATAGACACACTGGCTTTACCCAAAGCCAGTGACATGTCGTTAGTAAAGATTGAAAAAAGCAAGGGGCTTAGACAGCTGCCCTGGGGAATTCCTGATTCTACCTGGGTTATTTTGGAGAGGCTTCCATTAAAGAACACCCTCTGTGTTCTATTAGACCGGTAACTCTTTATCCAATTTATAGCAGGGGGTGTAAAGCCATAACAGATGTGTTTTTCTGTGATTGCCATGCTTCTCTTGCTGTGCTCCTTTGACTGCGCTATCAGATGGGGGAGGAGAGGCAGGACGAATTCCGGGCAACACCGGCCAGTCGGATAATGACAAACGACAAAGGCGGAGATTCATCTAACATGTGCGAATGCCGTCCAGCATAGAAAAGGTCAACATTCCACTCTGAGTTTTCCCCAGTTTCCTATGTAGGCTGGCAACCTGCATGATCAAGGAAGCCACCTCAAGCCTATAATCCTCGGCTGGCAAACAATTACCGCATTGGAATTCTTAGTGATCCAGTTTGTCCCGAAACAAAGCGTAGTGGATACAGCTCCTACAGCGCTGGAACCATTCATTTACCTCTCCAGTCAGAGAGGGCTCCAATGGAAAACCCAGTTCCGGGCCTCCCCCACGTATTTACGCAGTTCAATCGTATCCATTAGGATTTTTTTTGACGTCATCAGATATGTGCTTCATATGTTTAGACATTTTCTCAGTGCAAATTTCTGTTAGTCGTGTCTCTAAACTCACTTTAGTCGAGTCGTCAGCTACTCACGTCAGCTACTTTATTTCTAAATCTACTATTTGTCATAACATGCAGTTGCCAACATTACGTTCCACTTATTGCTTGACATTAGTGTCAAGTTCTTTCCCATGTAAGAGGCATATTTTCGTAAAGAAATTGAATGCTAAACTGATCACCTTGACTACCTCACGGTCGCCGTAAACGGAAATCAACATGCATTAATCATCATATTACCACTGTCAGTGACGCGGCTGGTTATTTCCTCTTTTATATATTATTATTATTATTATTAATAAACAAGGAGTTAAATGTAGACACCATTATTTCTTCTTTTAATTTACTCTTTCTTCAATTTACTCTATGCTCACTTCAAAGTCGCAGCTCTACATGAAGTTTGTGATAAAATGGTGGAAGCTGTTTAGCATCCTCTTGGATCAGTATTCAGAACGCCTGGACGACGGAGGGTGACCACTGCTTTAGCCCGTTAGAGGAAAACACTGACTGAGTATAAAGGATTGCAGAGAACTCTGCCATATATGCCAGTCCACTCCTGTTAAATAAGAACAGTCCCAGAGGCCTATACCGTTCATTATCACTACCACAACCCCAGCTCAGTGTCAGCTATGGAACATTATTACAGAGAGGCTAGGGAAGAGAGAAACATAGGAGGGAGAGTGAGTCAGAGAGGCTAGGGAAGAGAGAAACATGGGAGGGAGAGAGGCTAGGGAAGAGAGAAACATGGGAGGGAGAGAGGCTAGGGAAGAGAGAAACATGGGAGGGAGAGTGAGGGAGAGAGGCTAGGGAAGAGAGAAACATGGGAGGGAGAGAGGCTAGGGAAGAGAGAAACATGGGAGGGAGAGTGAGGGAGAGAGGCTAGGGAAGAGAGAAACATGGGAGGGAGAGAGGCTAGGGAAGAGAGAAACATGGGAGTGAGAGTGAGGGAGAGAGGCTAGGGAAGAGAGAAACATGGGAGGGAGAGTGAGGGAGAGAGGCTAGGGAAGAGAGAAACATGGGAGGGAGAGTGAGGGAGAGAGGCTAGGGAAGAGAGAAACATGGGAGGGAGAGTGAGGGAGAGAGGCTAGGGAAGAGAGAAACATGGGAGGGAGAGATGCTAGGGAAGAGAGAAACATGGGAGGGAGAGAGGCTAGGGAAGAGAGAAACATGGGAGGCAGAGAGGCCAGGGAAGAGAGAGACATGGGAGGGAGAGTGAGGGAGAGAGGCTAGGGAAGAGAGAAACATGGGAGGGAGAGAGGCTAGGGAAGAGAGAAACATGGGAGGGGCAGTGAGGGAGAGAGTGAGGGGAGAGACCAGGGAGAGGGAGAGACCATGGAGGGGGAGAGAGATGGAGGTGAGAGACCAGGGAGGGGGACTGAGCGAGAGAGAGAGGGGGTATAGGTAGAGAGAGAGGGAGGCAAGAGGGGGATATTGGTAGAGAGAGAGGGAGCCAAGAGAGGGGATATTGGTAGAGAGAGGTGGTTGGAGGGACAGGGGATATTGGTAGAGAGAGGGGAGATGAGAGAGAGGGATACGGGTAGAGAGAGAGAGGAGGATATAGGTAGAGGGAGAGGGAGATGAGAGAGGGATATAGGTAGAGGGGAGAGGGAGATGAGAGAGAAGGGATATAGGTAGAGGGGAGAGGGAGATGAGAGAGAAGGGATATAGGTAGAGGGGAGAGGGAGATGAGAGAGAAGGGATATAGGTAGAGGGGAGAGGGAGATGAGAGAGAAGGGATATAGGTAGAGGGGAGAGGGAGATGAGAGAGAAGGGATATAGGTAGAGGGGAGAGGGAGATGAGAGAGAGGGAATATAGGTAGAGGGGAGAGGGAGATGAGAGAGAGGGGATATAGGTAGAGGGGAGAGGGAGATGAGAGAGAAGGATATAGGTAGAGGGGAGAGGGAGATGAGAGAGGGATATAGGTAGAGGGGAGAGGGAGATGAGAGAGAAGGGATATAGGTAGAGGGGAGAGGGAGATGAGAGAGAGGGATATAGGTAGAGGGAGAGGGAGATGAGAGAGAGGGGATATAGGTAGAGGGAGAGGGAGATGAGAGAGAGGGGATATAGGTAGAGGGGAGGGGGAGATGAGAGAGAGGGGATATAGGTAGAGGGGAGAGGGAGATGAGAGAGAGGGATATAGGTAGAGGGGAGGGGGAGATGAGAGAGAGAGGGATTTAGGTAGAGGGGAGGGGAGATGAGAGAGAGAGGGGATATAGGTAGAGGGGAGGGGGAGATGAGAGAGAGAGAGGGGATTTAGGTAGGGAGAGGGAGAGGGGGATATAGATAGAGGGTAGAAAGAGATGAGAGAGAGGGGATATAGGCAGATGGAGGGGATATAGATAGAGGGGACAGGGAGATGAGACAGGGGATAAAGATCGAGGGGATATAGGGAGAGGGAGAGGAAGAGAGAGATTGTGTGGGTATAAGAGGAACAGAGGGGTGTGATCAGTTCCTTCCCCTTGCCTCTCATGGTGTGTGAGGGCGGATTCCCATGCTTATTGGTGTCCCCCTAGCCTACCTCCCTCTCTCTCCCCCTTTCCCTCCCCCTCTTGAGGTATTCTTGTACATGACTCACCCGTCCCAGCACTGAGCGGTATGCAACTGCTCTCAACGTGGGATCCTAAAAAATAAAAAAGAGAGAAAGAGAGAATAAGAAAGCTAAACAACATTTGTGGAACTTATTGATCTCAGAATCATGATGAGAAGTTGGCAATTACTTATGTTTGTTTTACTGTTTTCATGGCTGCTGTTCTATTCTATTCTATTTGAGTCTATATTATATTTAATTATATTTGATTTTATTCTATTCTATTTTATTCCATTATATTTTATAATATTTTTGTCTCTTCTGTTTATTTTATTATATAATATTTTTTTATATTATATTCTGTAGGAACAATGATGGGTTATCTGTTAAGCTATAGGGTGATTGCTTGGAGGTTGTTTTGCTGAGTTGAAAGATGTCTAGAAAATGGCCTTTTCTGTCTGTTGTCACTCAGTGGGTTGTCCTAGTGGATAGCAGCAACACTATCCCTTCTCCACTTAGTGGACAATCCTCTACATATCACTACCACCTGTGTGTGTGTGTGTGTGTGTGTGTGTGTGTGTGTGTGTGTGTGTGTGTGTGTGTGTGTGTGTGTGTGTGTGTGTGTGTGTGCGTGCGTGCGTGCGTGAAAAATACTCTGTAAACAAACTCCATCATTACGAAACCTCATCCGACATTCCTGCTGGTTCTTCTCCATGGTAGTTGTGTATTTGGGGAACAGTAGGGTTTATGCAAGGCCTGTTGATAGGCATCACAGTGATCAACTGCTGAAAACTCAGGGTGTGGGAGAGTTAGAGTGGCAATCCATCCTGTGTGTTTGTGTGTGTGAGTGTGTGGGCCCAGTAGAGTGGTTGCCAATCATGTTGAAAAGGATAATTGCCATTCCTCCTCATTCCCACAATCCAGTGAGTGACGATACGGGAATTGAGTTTGTCTCTCAGATTTGGCAGAGGATAGAGGGCACAAAATCTTGCCAAGCTTGATGAGGGAGGAACGTGGGGAGAGATTGAGAGAGGATAGGAAGGGACATGGAGAAAGACCGGCTCGAGAGAGAGAAGAGAGGTTGTAAAGAGAATGAGTGGGAGAGGGAGAGAATGATTGAGGGAGGGGGAGGGAGCAGGAGAGAATGAGGGAGGGAGGGAGAGAATGAGAGAGGGGGGGAGCAGGAGAGAATGAGGGAGGGAGAGAATGAGAGAGGGAGAGGGAGGGAGCAGGAGAGAATGAAACAGGGAGGGATAGAATGAGGGAGAGGGAGAGGAAAGGAGAGAATGAAACAGGGAGGGACAGAATGAGGGAGGGAGAAGAAGAGAGAGAAAATGAGGGAGAGGAAGAGAGCATGAGAAAATGAGGGAGAGTGCGAGAGAGAGAGAGGGAGAGAGCAGGAGAGAATTAAGGAGAGGGAACCTGGGGATAGTATTCTACTGGCTCTTCAGACAAGGGAGCAGGAAAGAATAAGGCAGAGGGATGGAGGGAGCAGGAAAGAATAAGGGAGAGGGGTGGAGGGAGCAGGAGAGAGCGATGAGGGAGAGGGATGGAGGGATTAGGAGAGAATAAGGGAGAGGGATGGAGGGAGCAGGAGAGAGCGTTGAGGGAGAGGGATGGAGGGAGCAGGAGAGAGCGATGAGGGAGAGGGATGGAGGGAGCAGGAGAGAATAAGGGAGAGGGATGGAGGGAGCAGGAGAGAGCGATGAGGGAGAGGGATGGAGGGAGCAGGAGAGAATAAGGGAGAGGGATGGAGGGAGCAGGAGAGAATAAGGGAGAGGGATGGAGGGAGCAGGAGAGAGCGATGAGGGAGAGGGATGGAGGGAGCAGGAGAGAGCGATGAGGGAGAGGGATGGAGGGAGCAGGAGAGAATAAGGGAGAGGGATGGAGGGAGCAGGAGAGAGCGATGAGGGAATGGTCCAGCACAAGCGTGGGATATAAAGGGTTGATGAGGGAGGTAGTGAAATAGGAAAAGGGAGGGAAGGAATGAGGGATAGAGTGATAGAGGGAGGGATGGTATTATACTGGCTCTTCAGACAAGCCTCAGACCAGGAACCTGGGGATAGTATTATACTGGCTCTTCAGACCAGGAACCTGGGGATAGTATTCTACTGGCTCTTCAGACCAGGAACCTGGGGATAGTATTATACTGGCTCTTCAGACCAGGAACATTTACATTTACATTTAAGTCATTTAGCAGACGCTCTTAGGGGATAGTATTCTACTGGCTCTTCAGACCAGGAACCTGGGGATAGTATTCTACTGGCTCTTCAGACCAGGAACCTGGGGATAGTATTCTACTGGCTCTTCAGACAAGCCTCAGACCAGGAACCTGGGATAATATTATACCGTAGTATGTACTCTGTAACGTAAAACTTTAAATTATTAGATTGTATTATAGTATGTCTGGTATTGGAGAATATTTTTTTATGATCTTTGTTTTTCTTTCCAAATTTAACTGGAACGTCTTTCTTATGGATGCTTGACAGGGTACACACTGAACGATAAACTTCAAATCAAGTCAAATCAAATCAAGTCAAATGTATTTGACACATACACATGGTTAGCAGATGTTAATGCGAGTGTAGCGAAATGCTTGTGCTTCTAGTTCCAACAATGCAGTAATAACCAACGAGTAATCTAACCTAAAAATTCCAAAACTACTACCTTATACACACAAGTGTAAAGGGAAATGATGCTTTTCAGCGAAAGCAGTCCAAGCGTTTGTGTAAATTTATCGATAGCATAGCATAATGTACACTTAGCATCAGGAAGCTTGGTCACGAAAATCAGAAAAGCAATCAAAATAATCGTTTACCTTTGATGATCTTCGGGTGTTTTCTTTCACGAGACTCCCAGTTACACAACAAATGTTCCGTTTGTTCCATAAAGAATATTTTTGTATCCAAAATACCTCCATTTGTTTGTCGCGTTATGTTCAGAAATCCACAGGAAAGAGCGGTCATAACAACCCAGACGGAAATTCCAAATAGTTTCCATAATGTCCACAGAACCATGTCAAACGTTTTTTATAATCAATCCTCAGGTTGTTTTAAAAATATATAATCGATAATATATCAACCGCAAATGTCTTTCACAGAAGGAGAGGGAAAGGAAATGGCTGTCCGAATTCTGTTGCGGAGCAAAACTCATGTGACCACTTGACGCGATGTTATCGGTCTGGCTCATTTTTCAAAATAAAAGCCTGAAACTATGTCTGAAGACTGTTGACACCTTGAGGAAGCGATAGGAAAAGGAATCTGGTTCATATCCCTTTAAATCCAACAAAGGGAGGCTATGGAACATGGAGTTTTCAAAATAAAAGCCACTTCCTGTTTTGATTTTCCTCAGGGTTTCGCCTGCAATATCAGTTCTGTTATACTCACAGACAATATTTTGACAGTTTTGGAAACTTTAGAGTGTTTTCTATCCAATACTAATAATAATATGCATATATTAGCAACTGAGACTGAGGAGCTGGCCGTTTACAATGGGCACCTTTTTCCAAGCTACTCAATACTGTCCCTGCAGCCATAAGAAGTTAAAGTGGCTAGTGATACATGTATTACATAAAGATGCAGTAGATGATATAGAGTACAGTATATACATATGAGATGAGTAATGTAGGGTATGTAAACTTTATATTAAGTAGCATTGTTTAACTTTAATCTTTCTATTTGTAAATTGAGACATATTTATAACACACACACACCATGGGGTCTGCCTGCTGAGGGGCCTATCTGCGACTCCACTGGGTGTACATGTGTCTGAGAGAGACAGACAGAAGAAGGGCGAGACTTAAAGAGAGAAAAAGGGAAGGAAACCCGGGAGAGTCAAAGAGATGTACCTGTACAAAGCTACCTGTTCGTGTGCGTGTGCGCATGCGCGTGTGTGTGTTTCCGCTAACCATTGGAATCATGATGCAACATGGTATAAGATGGAGGGTAGCTGATGTTGTCAATCCTATTGGTTTAATCAGTGGGGAAGGGTTATAGGGAAGGGGGAAGGGGGAAGGGGAAGGGTTATAGGGAAGGGGGAAGGGGAAGGGTTATAGGGAAGGGGGAGGGTTATAGGAAGGGGGAAGGGGAAGGGTTATAGGGAAAGGAAGTGTTATAGGGTAGGGAAGGGTTATAGGGAAGGGGGAAGGGGGGGGAAGGGTTATAGGGAAGGGAAAGGGTTATAGGGAAGGGAAGGGTTATAGGGAAGGGTTATAGGGAAGGGGAAGGGTTATAGGAAGGAAGGGTTATAGGGAAGGGGGAAGGGTTATAGGGAAGGGGGATAGGGGGAAGGGTTATAGGGAAGGGGAAGGGTTATAGGGAAGGGGAAGGGTTATAGGGAAGGGAAGGGAAGGGTTATAGGAAGGGGAAGGGTTATAGGGAAGGGGAAGGGAAGGGGGAAGGGGAAGGGTTATAGGGAAGGGAAGGGTTAAGGGAAGGGTTATAGGAAGGGGGAAGGGAAGGGTTATAGGGAAGGGGAAAGGGGAAGGAAGGGTTATAGGAAAGGGAAGGGTTAGGGGGAAGGGGAAGGGGAAGGGTTATAGGGAAGGGAAGGGTTATAGGAAGGAAGGGTTATAGGGGGGGGAAGGGTTATAGGGAAGGGGAAGGGTTATAGGGGAAGGGGAAGGGTTATAGGGAAGGGAAGGGAAGGAAGGTTATAGGGAAGGGGAAAGGGTTAAGAAGGGTTATAGGGAAAGGAAGGGTTATAGGGAAGGGGAAGGGTTATAGGGAAGGGGAAGGGTTATAGGGAAGGGGGAAGGGGTTATAGGAAGGTTATAGGGAAGGGGAAGGAAGGAAGGGTTATAGGAAGGAAGGGAAGGGGGAAGGGTTAGGGGAAGGGGAAGGGTTATAGGGAAGGAAAGGAAGGGTTATAGGGGGAAGGGAGAAGGGTTATAGGAAGGAAGGGAAGGGAAGGGTTATAGGAAGGGAAGGGGAAGGGTTATAGGGGAAGGGTTATAGGGAAGGGGAAGGGTTATAGGAAGGGGAAGGGTTATAGGGAAGGGGAAGGAAGGGGAAGGGTTATAGGAAGGAAGGGTTATAGGAAGGGAAAGAAGGGGGGAAGGGTTATAGGGAAGGGTTATAGGAAGGAAGGGGGAAGGAAGGGGAAGGGGGAAGGGTTATAGGGAAGGAAGGAAGTTATAGGGAAGGGGAAGGGGGGGAAGGGTTATAGGGAAGGAAGGGGGGGAAGGGAAGGGAAGGGGAAGGGGGAAGGGGGAAGGGGGAGGGTTATAGGGAAGGAAAGGGAAATGGGTAGGGTTATAGGGAAGGGGAAGGTGGAAGGCTATAGGGAAGGGTTATAGGAAGGGGAAGGGTTATAGGGAAGGGGAAGGGTTATAGGGGGAGGGAGGGGAAGGGTGAAGGGTTATAGGGAAGGGGAAGGGTTATAGGGAAGGGGAGGGAGGGGAAGGGGGAAGGGGGTTATAGGGGGAGAGTTATAGGGAAGGGGAAGGGTTATAGGGAAGGGGAATAGGTTATAGGGAAGGGGAAGGGTTATAGGGAAGGGGAAGGGTTATAGGGAAGGGTTATAGGGGAAGGGGAAGGGTTATAGGAAGGGGAAGGGTTATAGGGAAGGGGAAGGGTTATAGGGAAGGGGAAAGGGAAGGAAGGTTATAGGGAAGGGGAAGGGGGAAGGAAGGAAGGGTTATAGGGAAGGGGGAAGGGGGAAGGGGGAAGGGTTATAGGGAAGGGGAAGGGTTATAGGGGGAAGGGGGAAGGGGAAGGGAGAAGGGTTATAGGGAAGGGGGAAGGGGGAAGGGGAAGGGAATAGGAGAAGGGGGAAGGGAAAGGAAAGGGAAGGGTTATAGGGAAGGAAGGGGGAAGGGGAAGGGTTATAGGGAAGGGAAGGGTTATAGGGAAGGGTTATAGGGGGAAGGGGGGTTATAGGGAAGGGGGAAGGGGAAGGGGGAAGGGTTATAGGGAAGGGGGTTATAGGAAGGGAAGAAGGGGGGAAGGGGGAAGGGAAGGGAAGGAAGGAAGGGTTATAGGGAAGGGGTTATAGGGGGAAGGAAGGGTTATAGGGAAGGGGTTTATAGGGAAGGGAAGGTTATAGGGAAGGAAGGGAAGGGGAAGGGTTATAGGAAGGGAAGGGGGGAAGGGGGGAAGGGAAGGGGAAGGGTTATAGGAAGGGGGGGGAAGGAAGGGGAAGGTATAGGGAAGGGAAGGGAAGGGTTATAGGGGGGGAAGGGGGAAGGGGAAGGGGAAGGGTTATAGGAAGGGAAGGAAGGAAGGAAGGGAAGGGGAAGGTTATAGGGGAAGGGTTATAGGAAGGGGGGAAGGTTATAGGGAAGGGAAGGGTTATAGGGAAAGGGGAAGGGGGAAGGGGGAAGGAAAGGGAAGGGTTATAGGGAAGGGAAGGGAAGGAAGGGGAAGGGGAAGGTTATAGGGAAGGGGAAGGGGGAAGGGGAAGGGTTAGGGAAGGAAGGGGAAGGGGAAGGGTTATAGGGGGAAGGGTTATAGGAAGGGGGGGGAAGGTTATAGGGGGAAGGGTTATAGGGAAGGGAAGGGTTATAGGGAAGGGGGAAGGGGGAAGGGGGGAAGGTTATAGGGAAGGAAGGGGGAAGGGATATAGGAAATGGGTAGGGTTATAGGAAGGGGAAGGTGGAAGGTTATAGGGAAGGGAAGGGAAGGGAAGGGGTTAAGGGTTATAGAAGGGGGAAGGGGAAGGGTTATAGGGAAGGGGAAGGGGAAGGGGGAAGGGTTATAGGGGAAGGGTTATAGGAAGGGGAAGGAAGGGAGGGTTATAGGGGGAAGGGGGAAGGGGGGGGAAGAGTTATAGGGAAGGGGAAGGGTTATAGGGAAGGGAATAGGGTTATAGGGAAGGGCGGAAGGGTTATAGGAAGGGGAAGGGTTATAGGGAAGGGTTATAGGAAAGGAAGGGGAAGGGTTATAGGGAAGGGGAAGGGTTATAGGAAGGGGAAGGGTTATAGGAAGGGGAAGGGAAGGGTTATAGGAAGGAAGGGGAAGGGGAAGGGTTATAGGGAAGGAAGGGTTATAGGAAGGAAGGGGGAAGGGGAAGGGTTATAGGGAAGGGGTAGGGGGAAGGGGAAGGGAAGGGGAAGGGGGAAGGGTTATAGGGAAGGAAGGGTTAAGGGAAGGAAGGAGAAGGGAAGGGGAAGGGGAAGGAAGGGGAAGGGTTATAGGGAAGGGGGGGAAGGGTTATAGGGAAGGGTTATAGGGAAGGGGGAAAGGAAGGGTTATAGGGAAGGGGGAAGGGGAAGGGTTATAGGAAGGGGGAAGGGGGAATGGGGAAGGGTTATAGGGAAGGGAAGGGAAGGAAGGGGAAGGGGGAAGGGGAAGGGGGAAGGAGGGAAGGGTTATAGGGAAGGGGAAGGGGGAAGGGGAAGGGTTATAGGGAAGGGGGGAGGGGAAGGGGAAGGGGAAGGGGAAGGGTTATAGGGAAGGGGGAAGGGAAAGGGGAAGGGTTATAGGGGGAAGGGGAAGGGGGAAGGGGGAAGGTTATAGGGAAGGGTTATAGGGAGGGGAAGGGTTATAGGGAAGGGGAAGGGTTATAGGGAAGGGGAAGGGGGAAGGTTATAGGGAAGGGTTATAGGGAAGGGGAAGGGTTATAGGGAAGGGGAAGGATATAGGGAAGGGGGAGGGTTATAGGGAAGGGGGAAGGGGAAAGGAAGGGTTATAGGGAAGGGGAAGGGGGAAGGTTATAGGGAGGGGAAGGGTTATAGGGAAGGGGAAGGGTTATAGGGAAGGAAGGGGAAGGTTATAGGGGGAAGGGTTATAGGGAAGGGGAAGGGTTATAGGGAAGGGGAAGGATATAGGGAAGGGGAAGGGTTATAGGGAAGGGGGAAGGTTATAGGGAAGGGGAAGGGTTATAGGAAGGGGAAGGGGGAAGGTTATAGGGAGGGGAAGGGTTATAGGAAGGGGAAGGGTTATAGGGAAGGGGAAGGGGGAAGGTTATAGGAAGGGTTATAGGGAAGGGGAAGGGTTATAGGGAAGGGGAAGGGATATAGGGAAGGAGGGTTATAGGGAAGGGGAAGGGGAAGGGGAAGGGTTATAGGGAAGGGGAAGGGGAAGGTTATAGGAGTGGAAGGGTTATAGGGAAGGGGAAGGGTTATAGGAAGGGAAGGGGAAGGTTATAGGAAGGGTTATAGGGAAGGGGAAGGGTTATAGGAAGGGATATAGGGAAGGGGAAGGGTTATAGGAAGGGGAAGGTTATAGGAAGGGGAAGGGTTATAGGAAGGGGAAGGTTATAGGGAAGGGGAAGGGTTATAGGAAGGGGGATGGAGAAGGGGGAAGGGGAAGGGTTATAGGGAAGGGGAGGGGGAAGGGGAAGGGGGAAGGAGGAGTTATAGGAAGGGGAAGGGTTATAGGGAAGGAGGAGAAGGGGGAAGGGGAAGGGGAAGAGTTATAGGAAGGGGAAGGGTTATAGGAAGGGGAAGAGTTATAGGAAGGGGAAGGGTTATAGGGAAGGGGGAGGGAGATGGGGGAAGGGGGAAGGGGGAAGGGGAAGAGTTATAGGAAGGGGAAGGGTTATAGGTAAGGGGAAGGGTTATATGGAAGGGGAGGGTTATAGGGAAGGGGGAAGGGGGAAGGGGAAGAGTTATAGGAAGGGGAAGGGGAAGGTTATAGGGAGGGGAAGGGTTATAGGAAGGGGAAGGGTTATAGGGAAGGGGAAGGGGAAGGTTATAGGGAAGGGTTATAGGGAAGGGGAAGGGTTATAGGGAAGGGGAAGGATATAGGGAAGGGTGATGGAGAAGGGGGAAGGGGGAAGGGGAAGGGTTATAGGAAGGGGAGGGGGAAGGGGGAAGGGGGAAGGGGAAGAGTTATAGGAAGGGGAAGGGTTATAGGAAGGGGAGGGAGAAGGGGAAGGGGGAAGGGGAGGAGTTATAGGGAAGGGGAAGGGTTATAGGGAAGGGGAAGAGTTATAGGGAAGGGGAAGGGTTATAGGAAGGGGAGGGAGATGTGGGAAGGGGGAAGGGGAAGGGGAAGAGTTATAGGGAAGGGAAGGGTTATAGGAAAGGGGAAAAGTTATAGGGAAGGGGAAGGGTTATAGGGAAGGGGAAGGGTTATAGGTAAGGGGAAGGGTTATATGGAAGGGGAAGGGAGAAGGGGGAAGGGGGAAGGGGAAGGGTTACATTACAGTGTCCTTTAGTAATGGCTGCTCAGTGAAACGACCTGTCCTGATTTGTACGAGATGCTTGCTAAAAAACTTTAATGAGCAAGCCTTCCTTCATGACCTGGCCTCTGTAAAATGGTATAGAATCAGCTTGATCCACCCTGACGGCAATGCTTGGACCTTCTTTTTTGGTATTTTCAGTGGTATTGTTTTTAACAAACACGCCTCCATAAATAAAATGATAATTAAAAACAGGTTCAGCCCCTGGTTCGACCGTGATCTTGCAGAGTTACTCCACCTCAAGAATTGCGTTTGGCGAAAGGGTTCGGCACACGCATACTCAGGCTGACTGGCTCTCGTTCAGGAAAATGAGAAATAAGTCACCCAGGCTATCCAGAAGGCCGAAGTTAGTTACTTTAAGGAGCAGTTCTCTCTCTGTGAGTCTAAGAAGTTCTGGAAAACGGTTAAAGACCTGGAGAATAAACCCTCCTCCTCACAGCTGCCCATGTCCCTTAATGTTGATGGTGTGGTTGTTACTGACAAGAAGAACATGGCTGAGCTCTTTAATCACCACTTCATTAAATCAGGATTCCTATTTGACTCAGCCATGCCTCCTTGCCCATCCAACATTTCCTCATCTCCCACCCCTTCTAATGCAACTCGCCCCAATGCTCCTCTCTCTTTTTCCCCTGCCCGCTACAAAGTTTCTCCCTGCAGGCTGTCACTGAGTCCGAGGTGCTAAAGGAGCTCTTTAAACTTGACCCCCAAAAAACATCTTGGTCAGATGGTTTAGACCCTTTCTTCTTTAAGGTTGCTGCCTCTATCATCGCCAAGCCTATCTCTCCTTTCTAGGGAGGTTCCCATTGTTTCTCCAACCTTTTAAACCTGTCTCTCCTCTCTGAGGTGATTCCCATTGCTTGGAAGGCAGCCACAGTGTGTCCTTTATTTAAGGGGGAAGATCAAGCTGATCCTAACTGTTATAGGCCTATTTCTATTTTGCCCTGCTTATCAAAAGTGTTGGGAAAAACTTGTCAATAATCAACGGACTGGCTTTCTTGATGTCTATAGTATTCTCTCTTGGATATGCAATCTGGTTTCCGCTCAGGTTATGAATGTGTCACTGCAACCTTAAAGGTCCTCAATGATGTCACCATTGCCCTTGAATTCTTAGCAATATTCTGCTGCTATTTTTATTGACTTGGCCCAAGCTTTTATACGGTAGACCATTCCATTCTTGTGGGCCGGCTAAGGAGTACTGGTGTCTCGGAGGGGTCTTTTGGCTGGTTTGCTAACTACCTCTCTCAAAGTGCAGTGTATAAAGTGCAGTGTAAAAAGTCTGATAATCTGCTGTCTCAGCCACTGCTTGTAACCAAGGGAGTACCCCAAGGCTCGATCCTAGACCCCACGCTCTTCTCAATTTACATCAACAACATAGTGCAGGCCGTAGAAAGCTCTCTCATCCATTTATATGCAGATGATACAGTCTTATAATCAGCTGGCCCCTCCCCAGATGTTGTGTTAAATGCTCTACAACAAAGGTTTCTTAGTGTCCAACAAGCTTTCTCTACCCTTAACCTTGTTCTGAATACCTCCAAAACAAAGGTCATGTGGTTTGGTAAGAAGAATGCCCCTCCTCCCACAGGTGTTTTTACTACCTCTGAGGGTTTAGAGCATGATGCAGTCACCTCATACAAGTACTTGGGAGTATGGCTAGACGATACACTGTCCTTCTCTCAGCAGATATCAAAGCTACAGGCTAAAGTTTAACTTGGTTTCCTCTATCGTAATCACTCCTCCTAGATGTATTTGTCCATATATATTTTGTTTTCTATGCTTTGGACAATTGTGTGAGTTGTAACATCCGCTTGGCATGAAACCGCGCCTACTACCTATTGACCGCGCCTACTACCTATTGACCGCGCCTACTACCTATTGACCGCGCCTACTACCTATTGACCGCGCCTACTACCTATTGACCGCGCCTACTACCTATTGACCACGCCTACTACCTATTGACCGCGCCTACTCTGCCATTGGGATGTTATTGGTATGCCCAGTGGATGCCAGCTGGATGTTCTTGTAGAGGTGTGTCTGCTATGTGTGATGTCTGGCTGATTGCTGCTGTAGTCTTCTGTAGCTTGCTGTTAAGAACTAGCTGGTGTCGGTGTTATTTGGATCCCTGGGATATTGTTCACCCCCTGGCAAAAACCCTTGCTGTGTATCGCCCTCAGTAGAAGATTTGTTCTCGTTGTGTGTGTGTGTGTCTGTGTCTCTGTGTGTGTGTGTGTGTGTGTGTGTGTGTGTCTGTGTCTGTGTGTGTGTATGTGTCTGTGTCTGTGTCTGTGTCTGTGTCTGTGTCTGTGTCTGTGTCTGCGTGTGTGTGTGTGTGTGTGTGTGTGTGTGTGTGTGTGTGTGTGTGTTTTCCACTGATATGCCAAGCAAACATAGAGCATGTTAACAGGGCCACTCAGGGATGTTAACATGTCCCCTCAGGGATGTTACATGTCCCCTCAGGCATGTTAACATGTCCCCTCAGGGATGTTAACATGTCCCCTCTGTCCCCTCAGGGATGTTAACATGTCCCCTCTGTCCCCTCAGGGATGTTACATGTCCCCTCAGGGATGTTAACATGGTCAGTCAGGGACGTTAACAGGTCCCCTCAGGGATGTTAACATGTCCCCTCAGGGATGTTAACATGTCCCCTCAGGGATGGTAACATGTCCACTCAGGGATGTGGAGACTGGGAAGGGGGGGTCGTTCACTAATGTGCTTTGTCTTAGACACTGAAGAGGTTGTTTGTGACTGTTCCATCAAATTGAATATGCAGTGAGTACATGATGAGTTGATGATTAGCAGAGACCTTTATCAAAGATGGGGTGGCAGGTAACTTAGTGGTTAGAGCGTTGGGCCAGTCATCTAAATGTTGCTGGATCGAATCCCCGAGCTGACAAGGTCAACATCTGTCGTTCTGTCCTTGAACAAGGCAGTTAACCCACTGTTCCCTGGTAGGCCGTCATTGTAAATAAGAATTTGTTCTTAACTGATGAAAAAGGGTGCTGTTCTGTCTCTCTCTCTCTCTCTCTCTCTCTCTCTTCCCCCTCTTTCTCTCTCTCTGCAGGCCAGAGCAGAGTCGTAGAACCATCTGACCATACAACATGACCCTGCAAGCCACAGTAAATCACTGGGGGCTCCTCGTCATTACCGGTGACCTGTTTTAGCCCAGTGGATTGTGGGAGCTGCTCTGCCCCACAGGCACAACTGACAGGAAACCAGTGCCCTTATTCAGACATCATCAGATCAATATCGTCTTCATATCCACATCTGTACCTAAATATAATTCTTTGCAGCGCTGGAAAATCAATGCAGGGGCTTTAGCTTTAACAAGCACAACAACAGTGTTCTGTACAGCCAGATTTGTCCTGCTGAGATTTATCAAGCGTGCACCTGCGGCAACAAAGTCAATGTTTTAGAAGGTCTGTAAACCTTTTCTGTGTTTGTTTTGGACGGTTGTCCATATAAGGAGTGATCCTGGAGGTCTCTGCTGTGATTTATGTGTGTTTATCAGCAGACAGAGAGAGATGGTAAGAGGAAGACAGTGAGAGGAAAGGAAGGAGATAGAGAGGGGTATGGAGAGAGAGATGTTAAGAGGAAGACAGTGAGAGGAAAGGAAGGAGATAGAGAGGGGTAGGGAGAGAGATGGTAAGAGGAAGACAGTGAGAGGAAAGGAAGGAGATAGAGAGGGGTAGGGAGAGAGATGGTAAGAGGAAGACAGTGAGAGGAAAGGAAGGAGATAGAGAGGGGTAGGGAGAGAGAGATGGTAAGAGGAAGACAGTGAGAGGAAAGGAAGGAGATAGAGAGGGGTAGGGAGAGAGAGGGAAAGAGGAAGACAGTGAGAGGAAAGGAAGGAGATAGAGAGGGGTATGGAGAGAGAGAGAGATGGTAAGAGAAGGATAGTGAGAGGAAAGGAAGGAGATAGAGAGGGGTAGGAAGAGAGATGGTAAGAGGAAGAGAGTGAGAGTAAAGGAAGGAGAAAGAGGGTAGGGAGAGAGAGAGAGAGATGGTAAGAGAAGGATAGTGAGAGGAAATGAAAGAGATAGAGAGGGGTAGGGAGAGAGAGATGGTAAGAGGAAGAGAGTGAGAGAAAAGGAAGGAGATAGAGAGGGTAGGGAGAGAGAGAGAGAGAGGGAAAGAGGAAGGGAGTGAGAGGAAAGTAAGGAGATAGAGAGGGGTAGGGAGAGAGAGGTGGTAAGAGGAAGAGAGTGAGAGGAAAGGAAGGAGATAAAGAGGGTAGGGAGAGAGAGAGAGAGGGAAAGAGGAAGGGAGTGAGAGGAGAGTAAGGAGATAAAGAGGGGTAGGGAAAGAGAGAGAGAGAGGAAAGGAAGGAGATAAAGAGGGGTAGGGAAAGAGAGAGTGAGAGGAAAGGAAGGAGATAAAGAGGGTAGGGAGAGGGAGAGAGAGAGGGAAAGAGGAAGGGAGTGAGAGGAAAGTAAGGAGATAGAGAGGGGTAGGGAAAGAGAGGTGGTAAGAGGAAGAGAGTGAGAGAAAAGGAAGGAGATAAAGAGGGGTAGGGAGAGAGGGAAAGAAGGGGTGGGGGTGGAGAGAGATAATGAATGTATTAGCCCTGCCAGAAGGTCATATGCTTGGCCTGGACCAACATACTGGATCACATACTGACGGTTTCAATCTGTGTGTGTGTGTCCCCTCTCTGTCTCTCTCTCTGTCTCTCTGTCTGTCTCTCTCTGTCTGTCTGTCTGTCTGTCTGTCTGTCTGTCTGTCTGTCTGTCTGTCTGTCTGTCTGTCTGTCTGTCTGTCTGTCTGTCTGTCTGTCTGTCTGTCTGTCTGTCTGTCTGTCTGTCTGTCTGTCTGTCTGTCTGTCTGTCTGTCTGTCCGTCCGTCCGTCCGTCCGTCCGTCCGTCCGTCTGTCTGGTTTCACAGTATTCACAGAGCAGTAAGGGCTGTTAATTGGAGTTTAGTGAAGTTGTAGTGTGTTGTACGCCAACAGAAACAGCCCCAGCGTAAATGCGCCAAAAGCTCATATCTTATTCATCTCGGAAAACACCTGAATATTTAACCAAGGAACAGCAGGTGTTCTCAGTAAATACTTAATTGGCCAGACTATCAGAGAGGAGTGTCTGTCGTGTCTGTGTCTGGTGTGTGTGTGTGTGTGTGTGTGTGTGTGTGTGTGTGTGTGTGTGTGTGTGTGTGTGTGTGTGTGTGTGTGTGTGTGTGTCTGAATTGTAATAAGTGCTTTGTTGGCATCACAAGTTCCGTCACAATGTCATTTGAGTATTGATGCCGTCTTTTGCTGACATCTTGAAGGATACACAGTTTGGCAGGCTTCGGAATAGCATGTGACTTTGGCAATGATGACTGTTGATCATTGTTTCTGTTGTACTTTACACGGGAGCCAAACTCCCGTGTCACATTTGACTACAACAGTCGACACAAATCACTTCAAACTTGAGAGAAACTATTCTGGGTGTTACACTGCATTTAGGTGTTTCTGTATCTGCTGGGTTGGAAGTGAACCACACTGGTGGGGCCGTGGGCAGAACCTATTCTGTCTCTTGTGTTGTATTATGTGAAGGGTCAGTAAGAGAGATTCAGTAGAGGAGAGGTCAGGGAGGTCAGTAAGAGAGATTCAGTAGAGGAGAGGTCAGGGAGGTCAGTAAGAGAGATTCAGTAGAGGAGGGAGAGGTCAGGGAGGTCAGTAAGAGAGATTCAGTGGAGGAGGGAGAGGTCAGGGAGGTCAGTAAGAGAGATGCAGTAGAGGAGGGAGAGGTCAGGGAGGTCAGTAAGAGAGTTGCAGTAGAGGAGGGAGAGGTCAGGGAGGTCAGTAAGAGAGATTCAGTGGAGGAGGGAGAGGTCAGGGAGGTCAGTAAGAGAGATGCAGTAGAGGAGGGAGAGGTCAGGGAGGTCAGTAAGAGCGATTCAGTGGAGGAGGGAGAGGTCAGGGAGGTCAGTAAGAAAATGCAGTAGAGGAGGGAGGGGTCAGGGAGGTCAGTAAGAGAGATTCAGTGGAGGAGGGAGAGGTAAGAGAGATGCTGTAGAGGAGGGAGAGGTCAGGGAGGTCAGTAAGAGAGATTCAGTGGAGGAGGAAGAGGCCAGGGAGATCAGGGAGGTCAGTAAGAAAGATTCAGTAGAGGAGGGAGAGGTCAGGGACGTCAGTAAGAGAGATGCTGTAGAGGAGGGAGAGGTCAGGGAGGTCAGTAAGAGAGATTCAGTGGAGGAGGGAGAGGTCAGGGAGGTCAGTAAGAGAGATGCTGTAGAGGAGGGAGAGGTCAGGGAGGTCAGTAAGAAAGATTCAGTAGAGGAGGGAGAGGTCTGGGAGGTCAGGGAGGTCAGTGTTGGACCAGTCCTGGTCCTGATTTGTCAATATAAGTGATTGGTTTCCTAGGGTACGTCAATAATTTTCTCCCCAACACAAATCTAAGATAGATCTCTCTCTCTCTCTCTCTTTCCCTCTCTCTCTCGCTCTCACTTTCAATTCAATTCAAAGGGCTTTATGGGCATGGAAATATATACGGTGTTGTAACAATTGTTCAAATACTTAAAGTACGAAAGTGAAAATAAATAAACATAAATATGGGTTGTATTTACAATGGTGTTTGTTCTTACTGCTTGACCTTTTCTTGTGGCAACAGGTCACAAATATAGATATGCGAGTTCAACATTTTATTTGTTTTTAAATTATTTGTAGGTCTGCCTACGGTGGCCTTTGTCAATAGCAAGGTTTTGCTCTTTGAGTCTGTACATAGTCAAAGCTTTCCCAGTTTTTGGTCAGTCACAGTGGTCAGGCGTTCTGCCACTGTGTACTCTCTGTTTAGGGCCAAATAGCACTCTAGTTTGCTCTGTTTTTTTGTTCATTCTTTCCAATGTGTCAAGTAATTATCTTTTTGTTTTCTCATGATTTGGTTGGGTCTAATTGTGTTTGTCTCCTGGGGCTCTGTGTTTGTGTTTGTGAACAGAGGACCAGCTTGCTTAGGGGACTCTTCTCCAGGTTCATCTCTCTGTAGGGGATGGCTTTGTTATGGAAGGTTTGGGAATATTTTCCTTTTAGGTTGTTGTATAATTGAACGGCTTTTTTTTCTTTCTCTCTCTCTAGCCTGCAGTGTATAAGCGGTAGTTTAAGAGGTGTTCTGTATTATTAATGAGGGTGTATAAGCGGTAGTTTAAGAGGTGTTCTGTATTATTAATGAGGGTTTATAAGTGGTAGTTTAAGAGGTGTTCTGTATTATTATTGAGGGTTTATAAGCGATAGTTTAAGAGGTGTTCTGTATTATTAATGAGGGTTTATAAGCGGTAGTTTAAGAGGTGTTCTGTATTATTAATGAGGGTGTATAAGCGGTAGTTTAAGAGGTGTTCTGTATTATTAATGAGGGTTTATAAGTGGTAGTTTAAGAGGTGTTCTGTATTATTATTGAGGGTTTATAAGCGATAGTTTAAGAGGTGTTCTGTATTATTAATGAGGGTTTATAAGTGGTAGTATAAGGTAGTATTAAGAGGTGTTCTCCCAGAAAGAGTCAGTCAAGGAGACACTTCCTGGAGAATTACTGCTATAGGAATTAAACTGTACTGCCAGTTGTGCAAAGAATGTGCATGAAACTGAAGAACAACATTACATTTTTTTTCATATGAATAACATTCAGCCAGGTTTCAAAGAACGTCCTGACCAGTGTATTGGAGTAGTGAACAGTGAATATCCTGACCAGTGTATTGGAGTAGTGAACAGTGAATATCCTGACCAGTGTATTGGAGTAGTGAACAGTGAATATCCTGACCAGTGTATTGGAGTAGTGAACAGTGAATATCCTGACCAGTGTATTGGAGTAGTGAACAGTGAATATCCTGACCAGTGTATTGGAGTAGTGAACAGTGAATATCCTGACCAGTGTATTGGAGTAGTGAACAGTGAATATCCTGACCAGTGTATTAGAGTAGTGAACAGTGAATATCCTGACCAGTGTATTGGAGTAGTGAACAGTGAATATCCTGACCAGTGTATTGGAGTAGTGAACAGTGAATATCCTGACCAGTGTATTGGAGTAGTGAACAGTGTCACGCTGGTATAAGTAGATTCGGGAGACAGGCGCAGGAATGCGTAATTGAGTATTTATTACACCCAAATTACGGCATGCCGTGTAAAGGCACAGGGACGAAGACCGAACGAACTCGTAACAAAAACATAGGGTTGAAACCCAAACAAAAGAGAGAGGAACACCTTGAATAAATAACACAAGCGCACAATGATTAACACACAGGACAAGACCCGTAATCATCTACGCAATTCACAATGACACGAAAGCCAAAACAACACAGCACAGGTACTCACACCACCAACGGACATTGTAACAATAATCAACAGGACGCTGGCAAACCAAGGACACACTTATACAATTACTAATTACTGGGAATACTGTGCGTAATGAAAGTTCCGGAGGGATCCGTGACAAACAGCATATATCCTGACCAGTGTATTGTGGTATTCTACAGTATATATCCTGAACAGTGTATTGTGGTATTCTACAGTATATATCCTGACCAGTGTATTGTGGTATTCTACAGTATATATCCTGGCCAGTGTATTGTGTTATTCTACAGTATATATCCTGACCAGTGTATTGTGGTATTCTACAGCATATATCCTGACCAGTGTATTGTGGTATTCTACAGTATATATCCTGACCAGTGTATTGTTGTATTCTACAGTATATATCCTGACCAGTGTATTGTGGTATTCTACAGTATATATCCTGACCAGTGTTTTGTGGTATTCTACAGTATATATCCTGACCAGTGTATTGTGGTATTCTACAGTATATATCCTGACCAGTGTATTGTGGTATTCTACAGTATATATCCTGACCAGTGTATCGTACAGTATATATCCTGACCAGTGTATTGTGGTATTCTACAGTATATATCCTGGCCAGTGTATTGTGGTATTCTACAGTATATATCCTGACCAGTGTATTGTGGTATTCTACAGTATATATCCTGACCAGTGTATCGTACAGTATATATCCTGACCAGTGTATTGTGGTATTATACAGTATATATCCTGACCAGTGTATTGTGGTATTCTACAGTATATATCCTGACCAGTGTATTGTGGTATTCTACAGTATATATCCTGACCAGTGTATTGTGGTATTCTACAGTATATATCCTGACCAGTGTATCGTACATCCTGACCATATATCCTCACCAGTGTATTGTGGTATTATACAGTATATATCCTGACCAGTGTATTGTGGTATTCTACAGTATATATCCTGACCAGTGTATTGTGGTATTCTACAGTATATATCCTGGCCAGTGTATTGTGTTATTCTACAGCATATATCCTGACCAGTGTATTGTGGTATTCTACAGTATATATCCTGACCAGTGTATTGTGGTATTCTACAGTATATATCCTGACCAGTGTATCGTACAGTATATATCCTCACCAGTGTATTGTGGTATTATACAGTATATATCCTGACCAGTGTATTGTGGTATTCTACATTATATATCCTGACCAGTGTATTGTGGTATTCTACAGTATATATCCTGACCAGTGTATTGTGGTATTCTACAGTATATATCCTGACCAGTGTATTCTACATTATATATCCTGACCAGTGTATTGTGGTATTATACAGTATATATCCTGACCAGTGTATTGTGGTATTATACAGTATATATCCTGACCAGTGTATTGTGGTATTATACAGTATATATCCTGACCAGTGTATTGTGGTATTCTACAGTATATATCCTGACCAGTATATCCTGACCAGTGTATTGTGGTATATATCCTGACCAGTGTATTGTGGTATTCTACAGTATATATCCTGACCAGTGTATCCTGACCAGTGTATTGTGGTATTCTACAGTATATATCCTGACCAGTGTATTGTGGTATTCTACAGTATATATCCTGACCAGTGTATCGTACAGTATATATCCTGACCAGTGTATTGTGGTATTATACAGTATATATCCTGACCAGTGTATTGTGGTATTCTACAGTATATATCCTGACCAGTGTATTGTTGTATTCTACAGTATATATCCTGACCAGTGTATTGTATATATCCTGACCAGTATTCTACAGTATATATCCTGACCAGTGTATTGTGGTATTCTACAGTATATATCCTGACCAGTGTATTGACCAGTGGTATTCTACAGTATATATCCTGACCAGTGTATCGTACAGTATATATCCTGACCAGTGTATTGTGGTATTCTACAGTATATATCCTGACCAGTGTATTGTGGTATTCTACAGTATATATCCTGACCAGTGTATTGTGGTATTCTACAGTATATATCCTGACCAGTGTATCGTACAGTATATATCCTGACCAGTGTATCCTGACCAGTGTATTGTATTCTACAGTATATCCTGACCAGTGTATTGTATTATACAGTATATATCCTGACCAGTGTATTGTGGTATTCTACAGTATATATCCTGACCAGTGTATTGTGGTATTCTACAGTATATATCCTGACCAGTGTATTGTGGTATTCTACAGTATATATCCTGACCAGTGTATCGTACAGTATATATCCTCACCAGTGTATTGTGGTATTATACAGTATATATCCTCACCAGTGTATTGTGGTATTCTACATTATATATCCTGACCAGTGTATTGTGGTATTCTACAGTATATATCCTGACCAGTGTATTGTGGTATTCTACATTATATATCCTGACCAGTGTATTACATTATATATCCTGACCAGTGTATTTCTACAGTATATATCCTGACCAGTGTATTGTACAGGATATATCCTGACCAGTGTATTGTGGTATTCTACAGTATATATCCTGACCAGTGTATTGTGGTATTCTACAGTATATATCCTGACCAGTGTATTCTACATTATATATCCTGACCAGTGTATTGTGGTATTATACAGTATATATCCTGACCAGTGTATTGTGGTATTATACAGTATATATCCTGACCAGTGTATTGTGGTATTCTACAGTATATATCCTGACCAGTGTATCGTACAGTATATATCCTGACCAGTGTATTGTGGTATTCTACAGTATATATCCTGACCAGTGTATTGTGGTATTCTACAGTATATATCCTGACCAGTGTATTGTGGTATTCTACAGTATATATCCTGACCAGTGTATTGTGGTATTCTACAGTATATATCCTGACCAGTGTATTGTGGTATTCTACAGTATATATCCTCACCAGTGTATTGTGGTATATCCTACAGTATATATCCTGACCAGTGTATTGTGGTATTCTACAGTATATATCCTGACCAGTCTATCGTACAGTATATATCCTGACCAGTGTATTGTGGTATTCTACATTATATATCCTGACCAGTGTATTGTGGTATTCTACAGTATATATCCTGACCAGTGTATTGTACAGGATATATCCTGACCAGTGTATTGTGGTATTCTACAGTATATATCCTGACCAGTGTATTGTGGTATTCTACAGTATATATCCTGACCAGTGTATTGTGGTATTCTACAGTATATATCCTGACCAGTGTATTGTACAGGATATATCCTGACCAGTGTATTGTGGTATTCTACAGTATATATCCTGACCAGTGTATTGTGGTATTCTACAGTATATATCCTGACCAGTGTATTGTGGTATTCTACAGTATATATCCTGACCAGTGTATTGTACAGTATATATCCTGACCAGTGTATTGTGGTATTCTACAGTATATATCCTGACCAGTGTATTGTGGTATTCTACAGTATATATCCTGACCAGTGTATTCTACATTATATATCCTGACCAGTGTATTGTGGTATTCTACATTATATATCCTGACCAGTGTATTGTGGTATTCTACAGTATATATCCTGACCAGTGTATTGTGGTATTCTACAGTATATATCCAGTGTATTGTGGTATTCTACATTATATATCCTGACCAGTGTATTGTGGTATTCTGACAGTTATATATCCTGACCAGTGTATTGTGGTATTCTACATTATATATCCTGACCAGTGTATTGTGGTATTCTGACCAGTATATACATTATATATCCTGACCAGTGTATTGTGGTATTCTACATTATATATCCTGACCAGTGTATTGTGTATTCTACAGTATATATCCTGACCAGTGTATTGTGGTATATATCCTGACCAGTGTATTGTGGTATTCTACATTATATATCCTGACCAGTGTATTGTGGTATTCTACAGTATATATCCTGACCAGTGTATTGTATACTACAGTATATATCCTGACCAGTGTATATATCCTGACCAGTGTATTGTGGTATTCTACAGTATATATCCTGACCAGTGTATTGTGGTATTCTACAGTATATATCCTGACCAGTGTATTGTGGTATTCTACAGTATATATCCTGACCAGTGTATTCTACAGTATATATCCTGACCAGTGTATTGTGGTATTCTACATTATATATCCTGACCAGTGTATTGTGGTATTCTACAGTATATATCCTGACCAGTGTATTGTGGTATTCTACTTTATATATCCTGACCAGTGTATCGTACAGTATATATCCTCACCAGTGTATTGTGGTATTATACAGTATATATCCTGACCAGTGTATTGTGGTATTCTACATTATATATCCTGACCAGTGTATTGTGGTATTCTACAGTATATATCCTGACCAGTGTATTGTACAGGATATATCCTGACCAGTGTATTGTGGTATTCTACAGTATATATCCTGACCAGTGTATTGTGGTATTCTACATTATATATCCTGACCAGTGTATTGTGGTATTATACAGTATATATCCTGACCAGTGTATTCTACATTATATATCCTGACCAGTGTATTGTGGTATTCTACATTATATATCCTGACCAGTGTATTGTGGTATTCTACAGTATATATCCTGACCAGTGTATTCTACATTATATATCCTGACCAGTGTATTGTGGTATTCTACAGTATATATCCTGACCAGTGTATTGTGGTATTCTACAGTATATATCCTGACCAGTGTATTGTGGTATTCTACAGTATATATCCTGACCAGTGTATTGTGGTATTCTACATTATATATCCTGACCAGTGTATTGTGGGTATCCTGACCAGTATTCTACATATATCCTGACCAGTGTATTCTACATTATATATCCTGACCAGTGTATTGTGGTATTCTACAGTATATATCCTGACCAGTGTATTGTGGTATTCTACATTATATATCCTGACCAGTGTATTGTGGTATTCTACATTATATATCCTGACCAGTGTATTGTGGTATTCTACATTATATATCCTGACCAGTGTATTGTGGTATTCTACATTATATATCCTGACCAGTGTATTGTAGAGTATATATCCTGACCAGTGTATTGTGGTATTCTACATTATATATCCTGACCAGTGTATTGTGGTATTCTACATTATATATCCTGACCAGTGTATTGTACAGGATAAATGCTGACCAGTGTATTCTACAGTATATATCCTGACCAGTGTATTGTGGTATTCTACATTATATATCCTGACCAGTGTATTACAGTATTCTACAGTATATATCCTGACCAGTGTATTGTGGTATTCTACATTATATATCCTGACCAGTGTATTGTGGTATTCTACAGTATATATCCTGACCAGTGTATTGTGGTATTCTACATTATATATCCTGACCAGTGTATTGTGGTATTCTACAGTATATATCCTGACCAGTGTATTGTGGTATTCTACAGTATATATCCTGACCAGTGTATTGTGGTATTCTACAGTATATATCCTGACCAGTGTATTGTGGTATTTACATTATATATCCTGACCAGTGTATTGTGGTATTCTACAGTATATATCCTGACCAGTGTATTCTACATTATATATCCTGACCAGTGTATTGTGGTATTCTACATTATATATTCTACATTATATATCCTGACCAGTGTATTGTGGTATTCTACAGTATATATCCTGACCAGTGTATTGTGGTATTCTACATTATATATCCTGACCAGTGTATTGTGGTATTCTACATTATATATCCTGACCAGTGTATTGTGGTATTCTACATTATATATCCTGACCAGTGTATTGTAGAGTATATATCCTGACCAGTGTATTGTGGTATTCTACATTATATATCCTGACCAGTGTATTGTGGTATTCTACAGCATATATCCTGACCAGTGTATTGTGGTATTATACAGTATATATCCTGACCAGTGTATTGTGGTATTATACAGTATATATCCTGACCAGTGTATTGTGGTATTCTACACCATATATCCTGACCAGTACAGTATATATCCTGACCAGTGTATTGTGGTATTCTACAGTATATATCCTGACCAGTGTATGTGGTACAGTATATATCCTGACCAGTGTATTGTGGTATTCTACAGTATATATCCTGACCAGTGTATTGTGGTATTCTACAGTATATATCCTGACCAGTGTATTGTGGTATTCTACAGTATATATCCTGACCAGTGTATTGTGGTACAGTATATATCCTGACCAGTGTATTGTGGTATTATACAGTATATATCCTGACCAGTGTATTGTGGTATTCTACAGTATATATCCTGACCAGTGTATTGTGGTATTCTACAGTATATATCCTGACCAGTGTATTGTGGTATTCTACATTATATATCCTGACCAGTGTATCGTACAGTATATATCCTCACCAGTGTATTGTGGTATTATACAGTATATATCCTGACCAGTGTATTGTGGTATTCTACATTATATATCCTGACCAGTGTATTGTGGTATTCTACAGAATATATCCTGACCAGTGTATTGTGGTATTCTACAGTATATATCCTGACCAGTGTATTGTGGTATTCTACATTATATATCCTGACCAGTGTATTGTGGTATTATACAGTATATATCCTGACCAGTGTATCTTACAGTATATATCCTGACCAGTGTATTCTACAGTATATATCCTGACCAGTGTATTGTGGTATTCTACAGTATATATCCTGACCAGTGTATTGTGGTATTCTACATTATATATCCTGACCAGTGTATTGTGGTATTATACAGTATATATCCTGACCAGTGTATTCTTATTCTACAGTATATATCCTGACCAGTGTATTCTATTCTACAGTATATATCCTGACCAGTGTATTGTGGTATTATACAGTATATATCCTGACCAGTGTATTGTGGTATTATACAGTATATATCCTGACCAGTGTATTGTGGTATTCTACAGTATATATCCTGACCAGTGTATCGTACAGTATATATCCTGACCAGTGTATTGTGGTATTCTACAGTATATATCCTGACCAGTGTATTGTGGTATTCTACAGTATATATCCTGACCAGTGTATTGTGGTATTCTACAGTATATATCCTGACCAGTGTATTCGTATTCTACAGTATATATCCTGACCAGTGTATTGTGGTATTATACAGTATATATCCTGACCAGTGTATTGTGGTATTCTACAGTATATATCCTGACCAGTGTATTGTGGTATTCTACAGTATATATCCTGACCAGTGTATTGTGGTATTCTACAGTATATATCCTGACCAGTGTATTGTGGTACAGTATATATCCTGACCAGTGTATTGTGGTATTATACAGTATATATCCTGACCAGTGTATTGTGGTATTCTACATTATATATCCTGACCAGTGTATTGTGGTATTCTACAGTATATATCCTGACCAGTGTATTGTGGTATTCTACAGTATATATCCTGACCAGTGTATTGTGGTATTCTACATTATATATCCTGACCAGTGTATTGTGGTGACCAGTTATACAGTATATATCCTGACCAGTGTATTCAGGTATTGTGGTACAGTATATATCCTGACCAGTGTATATATCCTGACCAGTGTATTGTGGTATTCTACATTATATATCCTGACCAGTGTATTGTGGTATCTTACAGTATATATCCTGACCAGTGTATTCTACAGTATATATCCTGACCAGTGTATTGTGGTATTCTACAGTATATATCCTGACCAGTGTATTGTACAGGATATATCCTGACCAGTGTATTTACAGTATATATCCTGACCAGTGTATTGTGGTATTCTACAGTATATATCCTGACCAGTGTATTGTGGTATTCTACAGTATATATCCTGACCAGTGTATTGTGGTATTCTACAGTATATATCCTGACCAGTGTATTGTGGTATTATACAGTATATATCCTGACCAGTGTATTTCTACATTATATATCCTGACCAGTGTATTGTGGTATTCTACATTATATATCCTGACCAGTGTATTGTGGTATTCTACAGTATATATCCTGACCAGTGTATTGTGGTATTCTACAGTATATATCCTGACCAGTGTATTGTGGTAGTATATATCCTGACCAGTGTATTGTGGTATTCTACAGCATATATCCTGACCAGTGTATTGTGGTATTATACAGTATATATCCTGACCAGTGTATTGTGGTATTCTACAGTATATATCCTGACCAGTGTATTGTGGTATTCTACAGTATATATCCTGACCAGTGTATCGTACAGTATAAATCCTGACCAGTGTATTGTGGTATTATACAGTATATATCCTGACCAGTGTATTGTGGTATTCTACAGTATATATCCTGACCAGTGTATTGTGGTATTCTACAGGATATATCCTGACCAGTGTATCGTACAGTATATATCCTCACCAGTGTATTGTGGTATTATACAGTATATATCCTGACCAGTGTATTGTGGTATTCTACAGTATATATCCTGACCAGTGTATCGTACAGTATATATCCTGACCAGTGTATTGTGGTATTCTACATTATATATCCTGACCAGTGTATTGTGGTATTCTACAGTATATATCCTGACCAGTGTATTGTACGGTATATATCCTGACCAGTGTATTGTGGTACAGTATATATCCTGACCAGTGTATTGTGGTATTCTACAGTATATATCCTGACCAGTGTATTGTGGTATTCTACAGTATATATCCTGACCAGTGTATTGTACAGGATATATCCTGACCAGTGTATTGTGGTATTCTACAGTATATATCCTGACCAGTGTATTGTGGTATTCTACAGTATATATCCTGACCAGTGTATTGTGGTATTCTACAGTATATATCCTGACCAGTGTATTGTACAGGATATATCCTGACCAGTGTATCTTACAGTATATATCCTGACCAGTGTATTGTGGTATTCTACAGTATATATCCTGACCAGTGTATTGTGGTATTCTACAGTATATATCCTGACCAGTGTATTGTGGTATTCTACAGTATATATCCTGACCAGTGTATTGTGGTATTATACAGTATATATCCTGACCAGTGTATTCTACATTATATATCCTGACCAGTGTATTGTGGTATTCTACATTATATATCCTGACCAGTGTATTGTGGTATTCTACAGTATATATCCTGACCAGTGTATTGTGGTATTCTACAGTATATATCCTGACCAGTGTATTGTAGAGTATATATCCTGACCAGTGTATTGTGGTATTCTACAGCATATATCCTGACCAGTGTATTGTGGTATTATACAGTATATATCCTGACCAGTGTATTGTGGTATTCTACAGTATATATCCTGACCAGTGTATTGTGGTATTCTACAGTATATATCCTGACCAGTGTATCGTACAGTATATATCCTGACCAGTGTATTGTGGTATTATACAGTATATATCCTGACCAGTGTATTGTGGTATTCTACAGTATATATCCTGACCAGTGTATTGTGGTATTCTACAGGATATATCCTGACCAGTGTATCGTACAGTATATATCCTCACCAGTGTATTGTGGTATTATACAGTATATATCCTGACCAGTGTATTGTGGTATTCTACAGTATATATCCTGACCAGTGTATCGTACAGTATATATCCTGACCAGTGTATTGTGGTATTCTACATTATATATCCTGACCAGTGTATTGTGGTATTCTACAGTATATATCCTGACCAGTGTATTGTACAGTATATATCCTGACCAGTGTATTGTGGTATTCTACAGTATATATCCTGACCAGTGTATTGTGGTATTCTACAGTATATATCCTGACCAGTGTATTGTGGTATTCTACAGTATATATCCTGACCAGTGTATTGTACAGGATATATCCTGACCAGTGTATTGTGGTATTCTACAGTATATATCCTGACCAGTGTATTGTGGTATTCTACAGTATATATCCTGACCAGTGTATTGTGGTATTCTACAGTATATATCCTGACCAGTGTATCGTTGTGGTAGTATATATCCTGACCAGTGTATTGTGGTATTCTACAGTATATATCCTGACCAGTGTATTGTGGTATTCTACAGTATATATCCTGACCAGTGTATTGTGGTATTCTACAGTATATATCCTGACCAGTGTATCGTACAGTATATATCCTGACCCGTGTATTGTGGTATTATACAGTATATATCCTGACCAGTGTATTGTGGTATTCTACAGTATATATCCTGACCAGTGTATTGTGGTATTCTACAGTATATATCCTGACCAGTGTATTGTGGTATTCTACAGTATATATCCTGACCAGTGTATCGTACAGTATATATCCTCACCAGTGTATTGTGGTATTATACAGTATATATCCTGACCAGTGTATTGTGGTATTCTACATTATATATCCTGACCAGTGTATTGTGGTATTCTACAGAATATATCCTGACCAGTGTATTGTGGTATTCTACAGTATATATCCTGACCAGTGTATTGTGGTATTCTACATTATATATCCTGACCAGTGTATTGTGGTATTATACAGTATATATCCTGACCAGTGTATCTTACAGTATATATCCTGACCAGTGTATTCTACAGTATATATCCTGACCAGTGTATTGTGGTATTCTACAGTATATATCCTGACCAGTGTATTGTGGTATTCTACATTATATATCCTGACCAGTGTATTGTGGTATTATACAGTATATATCCTGACCAGTGTATCTTACAGTATATATCCTGACCAGTGTATTCTACAGTATATATCCTGACCAGTGTATTGTGGTATTATACAGTATATATCCTGACCAGTGTATTGTGGTATTATACAGTATATATCCTGACCAGTGTATTGTGGTATTCTACAGTATATATCCTGACCAGTGTATCGTACAGTATATATCCTGACCAGTGTATTGTGGTATTCTACAGTATATATCCTGACCAGTGTATTGTGGTATTCTACAGTATATATCCTGACCAGTGTATCGTACAGTATATATCCTGACCCGTGTATTGTGGTATTATACAGTATATATCCTGACCAGTGTATTGTGGTATTCTACAGTATATATCCTGACCAGTGTATTGTGGTATTCTACAGTATATATCCTGACCAGTGTATTGTGGTATTCTACAGTATATATCCTGACCAGTGTATCGTACAGTATATATCCTCACCAGTGTATTGTGGTATTATACAGTATATATCCTGACCAGTGTATTGTGGTATTCTACATTATATATCCTGACCAGTGTATTGTGGTATTCTACAGAATATATCCTGACCAGTGTATTGTGGTATTCTACAGTATATATCCTGACCAGTGTATTGTGGTATTCTACATTATATATCCTGACCAGTGTATTGTGGTATTATACAGTATATATCCTGACCAGTGTATCTTACAGTATATATCCTGACCAGTGTATTCTACATTATATATCCTGACCAGTGTATTGTGGTATTCTACATTATATATCCTGACCAGTGTATTGTGGTATCTTACAGTATATATCCTGACCAGTGTATTCTACTGTATATATCCTGACCAGTGTATTGTGGTATTCTACAGTATATATCCTGACCAGTGTATTGTACAGGATATATCCTGACCAGTGTATCTTACAGTATATATCCTGACCAGTGTATTGTGGTATTCTACAGTATATATCCTGACCAGTGTATTGTGGTATTCTACAGTATATATCCTGACCAGTGTATTGTGGTATTCTACAGTATATATCCTGACCAGTGTATTGTGGTATTATACAGTATATATCCTGACCAGTGTATTCTACATTATATATCCTGACCAGTGTATTGTGGTATTCTACATTATATATCCTGACCAGTGTATTGTGGTATCTTACAGTATATATCCTGACCAGTGTATTCTACAGTATATATCCTGACCAGTGTATTGTGGTATTCTACAGTATATATCCTGACCAGTGTATTGTACAGGATATATCCTGACCAGTGTATCTTACAGTATATATCCTGACCAGTGTATTGTGGTATTCTACAGTATATATCCTGACCAGTGTATTGTGGTATTCTACAGTATATATCCTGACCAGTGTATTGTGGTATTCTACAGTATATATCCTGACCAGTGTATTGTGGTATTATACAGTATATATCCTGACCAGTGTATTCTACATTATATATCCTGACCAGTGTATTGTGGTATTCTACATTATATATCCTGACCAGTGTATTGTGGTATTCTACAGTATATATCCTGACCAGTGTATTGTGGTATTCTACAGTATATATCCTGACCAGTGTATTGTGGTATTCTACATTATATATCCTGACCAGTGTATTGTGGTATTCTACATTATATATCCTGACCAGTGTATTGTACTGGATATATCCTGACGTGTGTACTCTACATCCTGACCAGTGTATTGTACAGGATATATCCTGACGTGTGTACTCTACATCCTGACCAGTGTATTGTACAGGATATATCCTGACGTGTGTACTCTACATCCTGACCAGTGTATTGTACAGGATATATCCTGACGTGTGTACTCTGCATCCTGACCAGTGTATTGTACAGGATAAATCCTGACGTGTGTACTCTACATCCTGACCAGTGTATTGTACAAGATATATCCTGACGTGTGTACTCTACATCCTGACCAGTGTATTGTACAGGATATATCCTGACGTGTGTACTCTACATCCTGACCAGTGTATTGTACAGGATAAATCCTGACGTGTGTACTCTACATCCTGACCAGTGTATTGTACAGGATATATCCTGACGTGTGTACTCTACATCCTGACCAGTGTATTGTACAGGATATATCCTGACGTGTGTACTCTACATCCTGACCAGTGTATTGTACAGGATAAATCCTGACGTGTGTACTCTACATCCTGACCAGTGTATTGTACAGGATAAATCCTGACGTGTGTACTCTACATCCTGACCAGTGTATTGTACAGGATATATCCTGACGTGTGTACTCTACATCCTGACCAGTGTATTGTACAGGATATATCCTGACGTGTGTACTCTACATCCTGACCAGTGTATTGTATTATTCTAGGGACAGTAAGGAAGCATGTGTCTTGTGACCGTAGCGTACGTGTAAGTATGTACGGCAGGACCAAATCGGAAAGATAGGTAGGAGCAAGCCAATGTAATGCTTTGTAGGTTAGCAGTAGAACCTTGAAATCAGCCCTAACCTTAACAAGAAGCCAGTGTAGGGAGGCTAGCACTTGAGGAATATGATAAAAATGTTTGGTTCGAGTCAAGATTCTAGCAGCAATGTTTAGCACTAACTGAAGTGTATTTAGTGCTTTATCCGGGTAGTCGGAAAGTAGAGCACTGCAGTAATCTAACCTAGAAGTGACAAAAGCATGGATACATTTTTCTGCATCATTTTTTGACAGAACGTTTCTGATTTTTGCAATGTTACGCAGATGGAAAAAAGATGTCCTTGAAACAATCTTAATATGTTCATCAAAAGAGAGATCAGGGTCCAGAGTAACGCCGAGGTCCTTCACAGTTTTATTTGAGACGACTGTACAACCATCAAGATTAATTGTCAGATTCAACAGAAGATGTCTTTGTTTCTTGGGACCTAGAACAAATATCTCTGTTTTGTCCGAGTTTAAAAGTAGAACGTTTGCCGCCATCCACTTCCTTATGTCTGAAACACAGTCTTCTAGCGAGGGCAATTTTGGGGCTTCACCATGTTTTATCGAAATTTACAGCTGTGTGTCATCCACATAGCAGTGAAAGTTATATAGACAGACAATGTCAGTGTCTGGGGCCAACATCGGTGTCTGGGGGCAACTTTAGAGTCTGGGGGCAACATCAGTGTCTGGGGCCAACATCAGTTTCTGGGGGCAACATCAGTGTCTGGGGACAACATCAGTGATCTGGGGGCAACATCAGTGTCTGGGGACAACATTAGTGTCTGGGGGCAACATCAGTGTCTGGGGACAACATCAGTGTCCGGGGACAACATCAGTGATCTGGGGGCAACATCAGTGTCTGGGGACAACATCAGTGAGCTGGGGGCAACATCAGTGTCTGGGGGCAACATCAGTGTCTGGGGCCAACATCAGTGTCTG
Source organism: Oncorhynchus nerka (assembly GCF_034236695.1). NCBI lineage: Eukaryota > Metazoa > Chordata > Actinopteri > Salmoniformes > Salmonidae > Oncorhynchus > Oncorhynchus nerka. Next base: position 12,475,334 of record NC_088406.1, read on the forward strand.
GGGCCAACATCAGTGTCCGGGGACAACATCAGTGATCTGGGGGCAACATCAGTGTCTGGGGGCAACATCAGTGACTGGGGACAACATCAGTGTCTGTGGACAACATCAGTGATCTGGGGGCAACATCAGTGTCTGGGGGCAACATCAGTGATCTGGGGGCAACATCAGTGATCTGGGGGCAACATCAGTGTCTGGGGGGAACTTCATCCAGCTCTGAACAGAGCCTGTTCTTGCTTCGACCACCAGGGGGAGCCCTAGCCAAGTTGTCAGTTCCTCTCTGATGGATGAAAGAACATCCCTGGATGTATGTGATTGGCCAAGCCAGCTTCTGAAGTGTGTGTTTGTTTATGCGTGTTTGCATATCTGTGTTTGTATGTGTATACAGCTTGTTTAACTGTGTGTACATGGAGAAGCTCTGCCTGCAGTAATAAGGCTGTGAGTCAGACAGAGCCTGGCAGACAGCCCTCATGAATGTATGTGGGTGTGTGCATGCATATATGTGTGTGTGTGTGTGTGTGTGTGTGTGTGTGTGTGTGTGTGTGCGTGCGTGCGTGTGTGCGTGCATGCTGACCGATGATAGATGGTCAGGGTGATCTCTTCCTTCAATATGTAGTAGAGGTCCAGTCCTACACACACATGCCTGTATTACAAAGGGAATGTTGAATCTCCAGAGTAGTCCATAAGTACTCTCCCTCCCACTTTCTCTTACCTTGACTTTAACTCCTCCCTCTTTCTCTTACCTTGACTTTAACTCCTCCTTCTTTCTCTTACCTTGACTTTAACTCCTCCCTCTTTCTCTTACCTTGACTTTAACTCCTCCCTCTTTCTCTTACCTTGACTTTAACTCCTCCTTCTTTCTCTTACCTTCACTTTAATCCCTCCTTCTCTCCTTCCTTTTGAAGATTTAAATATTGAATTCAGATGAATAGAGGAGTGATGAGAAACATCAAGGAAACGTTACCAGGTTTCCAGGTCCAATAATATTGTAATACACTGCGGTGGAAGGGCTGCGCTTCCACAACATCTGGAAAATGTCTTATATTTACATTTACATTTAAGTCATTTAGCAGACACTCTTATCCAGAGCGACTTACAAATTGGTGCTTTCACCTTATGACATCCAGTGGAACAGCTACTTTACAATAGTGCATCTAAATATTTTAAGGGGGGGTGAGAAGGATTACTTTATCCTATCCTAGGTATTCCTTAAAGAGGTGGGGTTTCAGGTGTCTCCGGAAGGTGGTGATTGACTCCGCTGACAGCTCACAAACAATTGATGGGCCCAAAACTGCCCATATATTTGGTTGGTCTACATTGGAAGATTCCTCGGTCGTCACTACACCAGATGATTATAGAGTTGACTGGAGAAAACTACTTAGTCAAATATGGCATAAACATGATGTTTAACAGAAGCAAAATATATACATATATATTTATATATAAAAATAAATACATGATTCAAAATGGTCAACAACTCAGGTTTCCCTTCAGTCTCGTGGTCAGCTCTTCACTGTCCAAACCAAGCGTTCCCTTCCACAAGAATTCCTCAACGGAGTGGTCATTTCTAAATTTAGCACAGACACCTTAGCATGAAGGTTAAAATGCAAAGTATATGACACACAGTACTTGGGATCGCTATATATATATATATATACTCTGCATTTCAACCTTCATTTCTGCTAAGGTGTCTGTATATATATATATATATATATATACACACATACAGTACCAGTCAATAGTTTGGACACACCTACTCCTTCCAGTGTTTTTTTCTTCATTTGTACCTTTTTCTACATTGTAGAATAATAGTGAAAACATCAAAACTATGAAATAACACATATGGAATCATTTAGTACCAAAAATGTGTTAAACAAATCAAAATATAGTTTGTATTTGAGATTCTTCAATGTAGCCACCCTTTGTCCTGATGACAGCTTTGCACACGCTTGGCATTCTCTCAACCAGCTTCATGTAGTCACCTGGAATGATTTTCCATCATCATATATTTTGATTTGTTTAACACTTTTTGAGTTCCTACATGATTCCATATGTGTTATTTCATGGTGTTAATGTCTTCACTAGTATTCTACATTGTAAAAAATAGTAAAAATAAAGAAAAACCCTTGAATGAGCAGGTGTGTCCAAAGTTTTGACTGGTTCTGTATATATACTGTATATACTGTATACAAACGTGTGATCCCATTTAATATATTCAATCCCCTGAGTCAATGCATGTTTTAATCACATTTGGCAGCTATTACAGCTGTGGGTCTTTCTGGGTAAATCTCAAAGAGCTTTTCCAACCTGGATTGTGCAATTTTTCTTTTCAAAATTCTCCAAGTTCTGTCAAATTGGTTGTTGATTATTGCTAGACAGCCATTTTCAGGTTTTGCCATAGATTTTCAATCAGTTTTAAGTCAAACTCGGTCACTCAGGAACATTCACTGTCTTTTTGGTAAGCAACTCCACTGTAGATGTGGCCTTGTGTTTTAGGTTATTGTCCTGCTGAAAGGAGAATTCATCTTCTAGTGTCTGGTGGAAAGCAGAGTGAACCCGGTTTTCTTCTAGAATTTTGTCTGTGCTTAAATGCATTCCATTAATTTTTTTATTTTGAAAAACTCCCCAGTCTTTTATGATTACAAGCATACCCATGACATGTAGCAGCCACCACTATGCTTGAAAATATGGAGAGTGGTACTCCGTAATGTGTTGAATTGGATTTTTCCCAAACTTGACTCTTTGTCCTGAGTACAAAGTGTTAATTGCTTTGCCAGATTGTTTTGCATTATCACGTAAGTGCCTTATGGCTAACGAGACATGTTGTGATGAAAGAAACACACAGGAACTCAAATCCTTCTGTTCACCTGATTTAGAATTCCTCACAATCAAATGTAGACCGCATTATCTACCAAGAGAATTCTCTTCGATTATAATCACAGCCGTATATATCACCCCCCAAGCAGACACATCGATGGCTCTGAACAAACTTTATTTAACTCTTTGCAAACTGTAAACCATTTATCCGGAGGCTGCATTCATTGTAGCTGGGGATTTTAACAAGGCTAATCTGAAAACAAGACTCCCTAAATTTTATCAGCATATCGATTGCGCAACCAGGGGTGGAAAAACCTTGGATCATTGTTACTCTAACTTCCGCGACGTATATAAGGCCCTGCCCCGCCCCCCTTTCGGAAAAGCTGACCACGACTCCATTTTGTTGATCCCTGCCTACAGACAGAAACGAAAACAAGAGGCTCCCACGCTGGGGTCTGTCCAACACTGGTCCGACCAAGCTGACTCCACACTCCAAGACTGCTTCCATCACGTGGACTGGGATATGTTTCGTATTGCGTCAGATAACAATATTGACGAATACGCTGATTCGGTGTGCGAGTTCATTAGAACGTGCGTTGAAGATGTCGTTCACATAGCAATGATTAAAACATTCCCTAACCAGAAACCGTGGATTGATGGCAGCATTCGCGTGAAACTGAAAGCGCGAACCACTGCTTTTAATCAGGGCAAGGTGTCTGGTAACATGACTGAATACAAACAGTGCAGCTATTCCCTCCGCAAGGCTATCAAACAAGCTAAGCGTTAGTACAGAGACAAAGTAGAATCTCAATTCAACGGCTCAGACACAAGAGGCATGTGGCAGGGTCTACAGTCAATCACGGACTACAAGAAGAAATCCAGCCCAGTCACGGACCAGGATGTCTTGCTCCCAGGCAGACTAAATAACTTTTTTGCCCGCTTTGAGGACAATACAGTGCCACTGACACGGCCTGCAACGAAAACATGCGTCTCTCCTTCACTGCAGCCGAGGTGAGTAAGACATTTAAACGTGTTAACCCTCGCAAGGCTGCAGGCCCAGACGGCATCCCCAGCCGCACACTCAGAGCATGCGCAGACCAGCTGGCCGGTGTGTTTACGGACATATTCAATCAATCCCTATACCAGTCTGCTGTTCCCACATGCTTCAAGAGGGCCACCATTGTTCCTGTTCCCAAGAAAGCTAACTGAGCTAAACGACTACCGCCCCGTAGCACTCACTTCCGTCATCATGAAGTGCTTTGAGAGACTAGTCAAGGACCATATCACCTCCACCCTACCTGACACCCTAGACCCACTCCAATTTGCTTACCGCCCAAATAGGTCCACAGACGATGCAATCTCAACCACACTGCACACTGCCCTAACCCATCTGGACAAGAGGAATACCTATGTGAGAATGCTGTTCATTGACTACAGCTCGGCATTCAACACCATAGTACCCTCCAAGCTCGCCATCAAGCTCGAGACCCTGGGTCTCGACCCCGCCCTGTGCAACTGGGTATGGGACTTCCTGACGGGCCGCCCCCAGGTGGTGAGGGTAGGCAACAACATCTCCTCCCCGCTGATCCTCAACACTGGGGCCCCACAAGGGTGCGTTCTGAGCCCTCTCCTGTACTCCCTGTTCACCCACGACTGCGTGGCCACGCACGCCTCCAACTCAATCATCAAGTTTGCGGACGACACAACAGTGGTGGCTTGATTACCAACAACGACGAGACGGCCTACAGGGAGGAGGCCCTCGGAGTGTGGTGTCAGGAAAATAACCTCACACTCAACGTCAACAAAACTAAGGAGATGATTGTGGACTTCAGGAAACAGCAGAGGGAACACCCCCCTATCCACATCGATGGAACAGTAGTGGAGAGGGTAACAAGTTTTAAGTTCCTCGGCATACACATCACAGACAAACTGAATTGGTCCACTCACACAGACAGCATCGTGAAGAAGGCGCAGCAGCGCCTCTTCAACCTCAGGAGGCTGAAGAAATTCGGCTTGTCACCAAAAGCACTCACAAACTTCTACAGATGCACAATCGAGAGCATCCTGGCGGGCTGTATCACCGCCTGGTACGGCAACTGCTCCGCCCTCAACCGTAAGGCTCTCCAGAGGGTAGTGAGGTCTGCACAACGCATCACCGGGGGCAAACTACCTGCCCTCCAGGACACCTACACCACCCGATGTTACAGGAAGGCCATAAAGATCATCAAGGACATCAACCACCCGAGCCACTGCCTGTTCAGCCCGCTATCATCCAGAAGGCGAGGTCAGTACAGGTGCATCAAAGCTGGGACCGAGAGACTGAAAAACAGCTTCTATCTCAAGGCCATCAGACTGCTAAACAGCCACCACTAACATTGAGTGGCTGCTGCCAACACTGACACTGACTCAACTCCAGCCACTTTAATAATGGGAATTGATGGGAAATGATGTAAATATATCACTAGCCACTTTAAACAATGCTACCTTATATAATGTTACTTACCCTACATTATTCATCTCATATGCATACGTATATACTGTACCAAGGTTCATCGTGCCTGCAGGGTATTAGTTTAGTGTACCAAGGTTCATCGTGCCTGCAGGGTATTAGTTTAGTGTACCAAGGTTCATCGTGCCTGCAGGGTATTAGTTTAGTGTACCAAGGTTCATCGTGCCTGCAGGGTATTAGTTTAGTGTACCAAGGTTCATCGTGCCTGCAGGGTATTAGTTTAGTGTACCAAGGTTCATCATGCCTGCAGGGTATTGTGACATTGCTGTTGTTTTTTTATTTATTATTATTTTTTTATTTCACCTTTATTTAACCAGGTAGGCTAGTTGAGAACAAGTTCTCATTTACAACTGCGACCTGGCCAAGATAAAGCATAGCAGTGTGAACAGACAACACAGAGTTACACACGGAGTAAACAATTAACAAGTCAATAACACAGTAGAAAAAGTAAAAAAGAGAGAGTCTATATACATTGTGTGTTGTACCTTGACATAGGTTCTTTATCTTGAATCATAACACACATAGAGGTGATAACCCCTTACACTGCTATGAATGGACTGAATAACATTCTTTGCTGCTTTCAAATCAAGATAAGTCCCTTGTTGACGTCACTTGGTTACTGGAGACACTTCTATCATGAATGTGGGTCTGCCTGTACCCAACACGTGTTGTTGCCATGGAAGTTTATAGTGTAATAACACTACTGCTTGCTGCCTCTTTGTGCTCCGCTCACTCCTCAGCCTTGGATGCTACAATACACACTAAAAAACAACAGAACCTGATAGGTGTTCCTCTGGCTTGTAACCACAGCGGAACCCTTTTTGGTGCTACATAGAACCCTTTTTTGAAGGTTCAATGAAGAACCATGCTCATGAGGTTCTAAATGGAACCTGTATTATATTATGGTGTTATAAAGATACGTTTCCTATGTTTTTATAAAGAACCATTCAAACGTTTTCTATATAGCACCAAACAAGGGTTCCGCTGTGGTTAGAACCCTTTTATTATGGTTCTATATAGAACCTTTATAGAGAATGGTTCCATAAAGAACCTTTTTCAAACTGAAGGGTTCTTCGTGAATCCTTTTGAAGAACCATACAGGGTTGTCTATTCTAGTCAGCCAAATTATACTGTTAAAATTCCATAGGTATTATTACTGTGTCAGTTGAGACGTTTGAATCAAGTGAGATACATCTGGAACAGCTGGGGATCCCTGTGGAGAGACTTGAGAACCACTGACTGATTTAGTCAACCGTTCTTAATTGACACAAGGCCATATGTGAGTCTTTCACAAGACATCACATAGTCATACTATATATAATATGTAATGGCATAGCACAACACATTAGATAAACTGGAATGAGATTCTCACTCACGGTTGCTGTAAGTAAACCACGCCCCAAAATATGTGTATGAGCCGCCTCCCCTATATGTTAATTATGATTAAAATAGCAAAGAACCTTTGAAGAGCTCAAAGGGTTATTGGTGAGGAACACTCATTTGTTTGTGTTTATCCTCTGATAGGCTGCATTCCGCTATGAGGTCACCAATTTGATTGACAGACACATAACTGTCCTGACAGGGTGAAATTAAAGGTGAAATTAAATCACCTTTGATGGATTTAATTAATTAATTTCTCAATGACACACACGCCCACATGTCCTGCCCTCAGCCCTGACCCAAGGCGGTGGAGAGGGGGGAGGCGACTTCTTTTCATCATGCCAGGCGCCGCCGTTGAGCGCGTGTGTGCCTCCAGGGTCTCCCTATCGTCTCTATTCTCTCCTCCCTTCACTCCTTCCACTCACTCTATCCCAGTGATTTCATCATTGAATCTTGACACCTACATTTGACACCTCCACTCCCACCGCTATTACGCGCTGCATTGGTTCATTCCGTACAGTACATTCCTATAGCTAGGAGATATGGAGAGGTGGGCTGACAGTGGTGGCTACAGGAGGGTACAGTGTTTGCCACACAGCCAATCCCTTAGCATACTGCTGTCCTGTCCTATCATAGCAGCCAGGGGAGAGATGACTGTACAGGGATAGTCCATGACATGTGACTGCATAATGGGAATAAACTCTGCCATATTCAAGTTTAGCCCAGTAGAGCGCAACTGTCCAATCAAATCATGTTGACCAACGGTGACGCTGCTACACGACTTCATATACCGCCTACACATTGAGAGGACAAGGGCGCAGGGTCATACACACACACACACACACACACACAGGGTCATACACACACACCCACACACACACACTGGCACACAGGGTCATACACACACACACACACACACACACACACACACACACACACACACACACACACACACACACTAGTTGTATTCTCACTAACTACACAGAGAGAGAGAGATGACTAGTTGTATTCTCACTCACTACACAGAGAGAGAGAGAGAGAGATGACTAGTTGTATTCTCACTCACTACACACAGAGAGAGAGAGATGACTAGTTGTATTCTCACTCACTACACACACAGAGAGAGAGATGACTAGGTGTAATTCTCTCTCACTACACAGAGAGAGAGAGAGATGACTAGTTGTATTCTCACTCACTTCACAGAGAGAGAGAGAGAGATGACTAGTTGTATTCTCACTCACTACACAGAGAGAGAGAGAGAGATGACTAGGTGTATTCTCTCTCACTACACAGAGAGAGAGAGAGAGATGACTAGGTGTATTCTCTCTCACTACACAGAGAGAGAGAGATGACTAGGTGTATTCTCTCTCACTACACAGAGAGAGAGAGAGAGATGACTAGGTGTATTCTCTCTCACTACACAGAGAGAGAGAGAGAGATGACTAGGTGTATTCTCTCTCACTACACAGAGAGAGCGAGAGAGATGACTAGTTGTATTCTCACTCACTACACAGAGAGAGAGAGAGATGACTAGGTGTATTCTCTCTCACTACACAGAGAGAGAGAGATGACTAGTTGTAATTCTCACTCACTACACAGAGAGAGAGAGAGATGACTAGGTGTATTCTCTCTCACTACACAGAGAGAGAGAGAGAGATGACTAGGTGTATTCTCTCTCACTACACAGAGAGAGAGAGATGACTAGGTGTATTCTCTCTCACTACACAGAGAGAGAGAGAGAGATGACTAGGTGTATTCTCTCTCACTACACAGAGAGAGAGAGAGAGATGACTAGGTGTATTCTCTCTCACTACACAGAGAGAGAGAGATGACTAGTTGTATTCTCACTCACTACACAGAGAGAGAGAGAGAGATGACTAGGTGTATTCTCTCTCACTACACAGAGAGAGAGAGAGAGATGACTAGGTGTATTCTCTCTCACTACACAGAGAGAGAGAGAGATGACTAGGTGTATTCTCTCTCACTACACAGAGAGAGAGAGAGAGATGACTAGGTGTATTCTCTCTCACTACACAGAGAGAGAGAGAGAGATGACTAGCTGTATTCTCACTAACTACACAGAGAGAGAGAGATGACTAGCTCTATTCTCACTAACTACACAGAGAGAGAGAGATGACTAGCTGTATTCTCACTAACTACACAGAGAGAGAAGATGACTAGCTGTATTCTCACTAACTACACAGAGAGAGAGAGAGATGACTAGTTGTATTCTCACTAACTACACAGAGAGAGAAGATGACTAGCTGTATTCTCACTAACTACACAGAGAGAGAGAGAGATGACTAGTTGTATTCTCACTAACTACACAGAGAGAGAGAGATGACTAGCTGTATTCTCACTAACTACACAGAGAGAGAGATGACTAGCTGTATTCTCACTAACTACACAGAGAGAGAGAGAGATGACTAGTTGTATTCTCACTAACTACACAGAGAGAGAGAGAGAGATGACTAGGTGTATTCTCTCTCACTACACAGAGAGAGAGAGATGACTAGGTGTATTCTCTCTCACTACACAGAGAGAGAGAGAGATGACTAGGTGTATTCTCTCTCACTACACAGAGAGAGAGAGAGAGATGACTAGGTGTATTCTCTCTCACTACACAGAGAAAGAGAGAGAGATGACTAGGTGTATTCTCTCTCACTACACAGAGAGAGAGAGAGAGATGACTAGGTGTATTCTCTCTCACTACACAGAGAGAGAGAGAGAGATGACTAGGTGTATTCTCTCTCACTACACAGAGAGAGAGAGAGAGATGACTAGCTGTATTCTCACTCACTTCACAGAGAGAGAGAGAGAGATGACTAGCTGTATTCTCACTCACTACACAGAGAGAGAGAGATGACTAGGTGTATTCTCTCTCACTACACAGAGAGAGAGAGATGACTAGCTGTATTCTCAACAACAGCCTAAATAAAAAAAATAAAAAAATGGTTTGATGAAGAACGAAAAAACCTAAGAAAGGAATTGAGAAACCTGTCCAACCAAAAACACAGAGACCCAGAAAATAGGAGCCCACGCCGTTACTATGGTGAATCACTAGAACAATACAGGAATAAACTATGGAAAAAGAAGGAACAGCACGTCAGAAATCAGCTCAATGTAACTGAAAAATCCATAGAATCAAACCACTTCTGGGAAAATTGGAAAACACTAAACAAACAACAACACAAAGAGTTCTCTCCAAAACAGAGATGTCTGGATAAACCACTTCTCCAATCGTTTTGGGATATGCATCAACAGAAACTTTGGGAAAATCCCCTGCATTATCATTAACAGCAGACTCTTACATTTCCTCAGTGAAAACAATGTACTGAGCAGACCATGTATTCATCCTGCACACCCTAATGGAAAAACAAACCAAAACAAAGTCTTCTCATGCTTTGTTGATTTCAAACAAGCTTTTGATTCATTTTGGGATGAGGGTCTGCTATACAAATTGATGGAAAGTGGTGTTGGGGGGAAAACATACAACATTATAAAATCCATGTACACAAACAAAAAGTGTGCCGTTAAAATGGACAAAAAAACACAAACATTTCTTTCCACAGGGCCGTGGTGTGAGACAGGGATGCAGCTTAAGCCCCACCCTCTTCAACATATATATCAAATAATTGGTGAGGGCACTAGAACAGTCTGCAGCACCCGGCCTCACCCTAGTAGAATCTGAAGTCAAATGTCTGCTGTTTGCTGATGATATGGTGCTTCTGTCCCCAACCAAGGAGGGCCTACAGCATCACCTAGATCTTCTGCACAGATTCTGTCAGACCTGGGCCCTGACAGTAAATCTCAGTAAGACAAAAATAATGGTGTTCCAAAAAAGGTCCAGTTGACAGGACCACAAATACAAATTCAATCTCGACACTGTTGCTCTAGAGCACATAAAAAAACGGTATTGATTTGTGACCCCACTGTCTCTGCAGCACTGTAATGGAGGCTTGGAGGCTTGACAGGATGATTAACATGAGTGGATTAGAGAAAATGAGACGTGAGTACAGGAGTTTTAGGAGTGGAGAAGAAGGCCTGTTTCTGCTAATACTATATGTCATTTAGCAGACACTTTCATCCAAAGCGACATACAGTCGTACGGGTCGTCACTGGAATCGATCCCACTATTCAGATATTGCAAGTGCCATGCTCTACCAACTGAGCTACAGACGCTACAGAGGACCACACTCCAGCCTCTTTTACTCTTTGTGTGTGTGTGTATGTATGTATGTATGTATGTATGTATGTATGTATGATTGTATGTATGTGTGTGTGTATGTATGTGTGTGTGTGTATGTGTATATGTGTGTGTGTGTGGATGGGTGCGTGTGTGCGTGCATGTATGTATGTGTGTGTGTGTGTGTGTGAGTGTGTGTGTGTGTGTGTGTATGTATGTGTGTGTGTGTATGTGTATATGTGTGTGTGTATGGATGTGTGCGTGTGTGCGTGCATGTATGTATGTGTGTGTGTGTGTGTGTGAGTGTGTGTGTGTGTGTGTGTGTATGTGTGTGTGTGTGTGTATGGATGTGTGCGTGTATGTGTGTGTGTGTGTGTGTGTGTGTGTGTGTGTGTGTGTGTGTGTGTGTGTGTGTGTGTGTGTGTGTGTGTGTGTGTGTGTGTTTGAGTGTGTGTGTGTGTGTATGTATGTGTGTATGTATGTGTGTGTTAGTATGTGTATGTGTGTGTATGTGCGTATGTGTGTGTGTGTGTGTGTGTGTGTGAGAGTGTGTGTGAGTGCGTGTGCGTGTGTGTGTGTGTGTCTCTCTGTGCTAGATAAGACCCTTTAAGATTTTCAACAGATCCATTTTAAATCATGCAGCGTTTATGTTAAATTATGCAATGACTGTTTGTGAAAGCTTGTATTCTAGCCAAGGACTGAAACTGATGTTTCTACTAACAAAACAAATCATCAAGACCTTGATTAGCAGTTGTTGAAAACGTACCCAATTGTCATACTCCAGTAAAAGTGAAAGTCACCCAGTAAAATATTACTTGAGTAAAAGTCTAAAAGTATTTGGTTTTAACTATACACTATATATACAAAAGTATGAGGACACCCCTTCAAATGAGTGGATTTGGCTATTTCAGCCACACCCGTTGCTGACAGGTGTGTTAAATCAAGCACACCGCCATGCAATCTCCATAGACATACAATGGCAGTAGAACTTCCTTACTGATGAGCTCAGTGACTGTCAACATGGCACTGTCATAGGATGCAACCTTTCCAACAAGTCAATTCGTCCAATTTCTGCCCTGCTAGAGGTGCCAAGGTCAACTTTGAGTGCTGTTATTGTGAACTGGAAACATCTAGGAGCTACAATGGCTCAGCCACAAAGTGGTAGGCCACACAAGCTCCCAGAACGGGAGTGCTGAAGGGTGTGGGGGGCATACAACATGCACACACACACACATATATACACACACATACACACACACACACTGATTAGTAGATCTGGTTTTTCTTATGCCATCCAGGGGAGTGGAGGGATGGATGGTAGGAGGAGGAGGAGGATGGAGGGATGGTCGGAGGAGGAGGAGGAGGAGGAGGAGGAGGAGGAGGAGGGGTGTAGATATGTAGAGAGGGTGGGAGACAGGAGGATGGAGAGATGGTAGGAGGGAGGAGGAGGGGTGTAGATATGGAGAGAGGGTGGGAGGGAGGAGGAAGAGGAGAAGGAGGAGGGGTGTAGATATGGAGAGAGGGTGGGAGGGAGGAGGATGGAGGGATGGTAGGAGGAGGAGGGGTGTAGATATGGAGAGAGGGTGGGATGGTAGGAGGAGGAGGAGGAGGAGGAGGAGGGGTGTAGATATGGAGAGAGGGTGGGAGGGAGGAGGATGGAGGGATGGTAGGAGGAGGAGGGGTGTAGATATGGAGAGAGGGTGGGATGGTAGGAGGAGGAGGAGGAGGAGGAGGAGGAGGGGTGTAGATATGGAGAGAGGGTGGGAGGGAGGAGGATGGAGGGATGGTAGGAGGAGGAGGGGAGGAGGAGGGAGGAGGGGTGTAGATATGGAGAGAGGGTGGGATGGAGGGATGGTATGAGGAGGAGGAGGAGGAGGGGTGTAGATATGGAGAGAGGGGGGGGGGGAGGAGGAGGAGGGGGGTGTAGATATGGAGAGAGGGTGGGAGGAGGAGGATGGAGGGATGGTAGGAGGAGGAGGGGTGTAGATATGGAGAGAGAGGGTGGGATGGTAGGAGGAGGAGGAGGAGGAGGAGGAGGAGGGTGTAGATATGGGAGAGAGGGTGGGAGGGAGGAGGATGGAGGGATGGTAGGAGGAGGAGGGGGAGGAGGAGGAGGAGGGGAGGGGTGTAGATATGGAGAGAGGGTGGGAAGGAGGAGGATGGAGGGATGGTATGAGGAGGAGGAGGAGGAGGAGGAGGAGGAGGGGTGTAGATATGGAGAGAGGGTGGGGGGAGGAGGAGGAGGAGGGGGTGTAGATATGGAGAGAGGGAGGGAGGGAGGAGGATGGAGGGATGGGAGGAGGAGGAGGAGGAGGGTGTAGATATGTAGAGAGGGTGGGAGACAGGAGGATGGAGGGATGGTAGGAGGAGGAGGAGGGGTGTAGATATGGAGAGAGGGTGGGAGGGAGGAGGAAGAGGAGAAGGAGGAGGGGTGTAGATATGGAGAGAGGGTGGGAGGGAGGAGGATGGAGGGATGGTAGGAGGAGGAGGGGTGTAGATATGGAGAGAGGGTGGGATGGTAGGAGGAGGAGGAGGAGGAGGAGGAGGGGTGTAGATATGGAGAGAGGGTGGGAGGGAGGAGGATGGAGGGATGGTAGGAGGAGGAGGGGTGGAGATATGGAGAGAGGGTGGGAGGGAGGAGGATGGAGGGATGGTAGGAGGAGGGAGGAGGAGGAGGAGGAGGGGGGGGGTGTAGATATGGAGAGAGGGTGGGAAGGAGGAGGAGGAGGGAGGGATGGTATGAGGAGGAGGAGGAGGAGGAGGAGGTGTAGATATGGAGAGAGGGTGGGGGAGGAGGAGGAGGAGGGGGTGTAGATATGGAGAGAGGGTGGGAGGGAGGAGGATGGAGGGATGGGAGGAGGAGGAGGAGGAGGAGGAGGAGGGGTGTAGATATGGAGAGAGGGTGGGAGGAGGAGGATGGAGGGAGGAGGGGAGGAGGAGGAGGAGTGTAGATATGGAGAGATGGAGGTAGGGAGAAGGAGGAGGAGGAGGAGGGGTGTAGATATGGAGAGATGGAGGTAGGGAGGAGGAGGAGGAGGAGGAGGGGTGTAGGAGGAGGAGAGAGGGTGGGAGGGAGGAGGATGGAGGGATGGGAGGAGGAGGAGGAGTGTATATATGGAGAGATGGAGGGAGGGAGAAGGATGGAGGGATGGTAGGGAGGAGGAGGAGGAGGAGGAGGGGAGTGTAGATATGGAGAGATGGAGGGGAGGGAGAAGGAGGGAGGGATGGTAGGAGGAGGATGGAGGGATGGGAGGAGGAGGAGGAGGAGGAGGAGGGAGTGTAGATATGGAGAGATGGAGGGAGGGAGAAGGATGGAGGGATGGTAGGAGGAGGAGGAGGAGGAGGAGGAGGAGGAGGAGGGAGGGATGTAGATATGGAGAGATGGAGGGAGGGAGAAGGATGGAGGGATGGTAGGAGGAGGAGGAGGGAGGAGGGGAGTGTATATATGGAGAGATGGAGGGAGGGAGAAGGAGGGAGGGATGGTAGGAGGAGGAGGAGGAGAAGGAGGGAGGGATGGTAGGAGGAGGAGGAGAAGGAGGGAGGGATGGTAGGAGGAGGAGGAGAAGGAGGGAGGGATGGTAGGAGGAGGAGGAGAAGGAGGGAGGGATGGTAGAAGAAGGAGGGAGGAGGAGGAGGAGGAGGAGGAGGAGGGAGTGTATATATGGGAGAGATGGAAGGAGGGAGGGATGGTAGGAGGAGGAGGAGGAGGAGGGAGTGTATATATGGAGAGATGGAGGGAGGGAGAAGGAGGGAGGGATGGTAGGAGGAGGAGGAGGAGAAGGAGGGAGGGATGGTAGGAGGAGGAGGAGAAGGAGGGAGGGATGGTAGGAGGAGGAGGAGAAGGAGGGAGGGATGGTAGGAGGAGGAGGAGGAGGAGGAGGAGGAGGAGGAGGGGTGTAGATATGGAGAGATGGAGGTAGGGAGAAGGATGGAGGGATGGTAGGAGGGGGAGGGAGGGATGGTAGGAGGGGGAGGGAGGGATGGTAGGAGAAGGATGGAGGGATGGTAGGAGGAGGATGGAGGGATGGTAGGAGGAGGATGGAGGGATGGTAGGAGGAGGATGGAGGGATGGTAGGAGGAGGATGGAGGAGGATGGAGGGATGGTAGGAGGAGGATGGAGGGATGGTAGGAGGAGGATGGAGGGATGGTAGATAGGGGAGGAGGGGAGGGATGGAGGAGAGGAGGATGGAGGGATGGTAGGGATGGAGAGGAGGAGGAGGAGGAGGAGGAGGGAGGAGGAGGAGGGAGTGTAGATATGGAGAGATGGAGGAGAAGGGAGAAGGAGGGAGGGATGGTAGGAGAAGGATGGAGGGATGGGAGGAGGAGGAGGAGGAGGAGGAGGAGGAGGGAGATGTGTATATGGAGAGATGGAGGGAGGGGAGAAGGATGGAGGGATGGTGGAGGAGGAGGAGGAGGAGGAGGAGGGAGTGTAGATATGGAGAGATGGAGGGGAGGAGAAGGAGGGAGGGATGGTAGGAGGAGGATGGAGGGATGGGAGGAGGAGGAGGAGGAGGAGGAGGAGGAGGGAGTGTATATATGGAGAGATGGAGGTAGGAGAAGGAGGGAGGGGTGGTAGGAGGAGGGAGGAGGGAGGAGGAGGGAGTGTAGATATGGAGAGATGGAGGGAGGGAGAAGGATGGAGGGATGGTAGGAGGAGGAGGAGGAGGAGGAGGAGGAGGGAGTGTAGATATGGAGAGATGGAGGGAGGGAGAAGGATGGAGGGATGGTAGGAGGAGGAGGAGGAGGAGGGAGTGTATATATGGAGAGATGGAGGGAGGGAGAAGGAGGGAGGGGTGGTAGGAGGAGCATGGAGGGATGGGAGGAGGAGGAGGAGGAGGAGGGTGTTGATATGGAGAGATGGAGGGAGGGAGAAGGAGGGATGGTATGAGGAGGACGGGGAGGAGGAGGAGGAGGAGGGAGTGTATATATGGAGAGATGGAAGGAGGGAGAAGGAGGGAGGGATAGGGTAGGAGGAGGAGGAGGAGGAGGAGGAGGGAGTGAGAGATGGAGGGATGGAGAGATGGAGGGATGGTAGGAGAAGGAGGGAGAGGAGGGATGGTAGGAGGAGGAGGAGGAGAAGGAGGGAGGGATGGTAGGAGAAGAGGGAAGGAGGAGGAGGAGGAGGAGGAGGAGGGAGTGTATATATGGAGAGATGGAAGAAGGGAGGGATGGTAGGAGGAGGAGGAGGAGGAGGGAGTGTATATATGGAGAGATGGAGAGATGGAGGGAGGGAGGAGGAGGGAGGGATGGGAGGAGGAGGAGGAGGAGGGAGGAGGAGGGAGGGATGGTAGGAGGAGGAGGAGGGAGGGAAGGAGGGAGGATGGTAGGAGGAGGAGGAGAAGGAGGGAGGGATGGTAGGAGGAGGAGGAGGAGGAGGAGGAGGAGGAGGAGGAGATGGAGGAGGGGTGTAGATATGGAGAGATGGAGGTAGGGAGAAGGATGGAGGGATGGTAGGAGGGGGAGGGAGGGATGGTAGGAGGGGAGGGAGGGATGGTAGGAGAAGGATGGAGGGATGGTAGGAGGAGGATGGAGGGATGGTAGGAGGAGGATGGAGGAGGATGGAGGGATGGAGGAGGAGGAGGAGGATGGGAGGGATGGTAGGAGGAGGATGGAGGGATGGTAGGAGGAGGATGGAGGAGGATGGTAGGAGGAGGATGGAGGGATGGTAGGATGGTAGGAGGGAGGAGAGGAGGAGGAGGAGGAGGAGGGAGGGAGTGTAGATATGGAGAGATGGAGGGAGGGGAGAAGGAGGGAGGGATGGTAGGAGAAGGATGGAGGGATGGTAGGAGGAGGAGGAGGAGGAGGAGGGAGTGTAGATATGGAGAGATGGAGGGAGGGAGAAGGAGGGAGGGATGGTAGAAGGATGGAGGGATGGTAGGAGGAGGAGGAGGAGGAGGAGGAGGAGGAGGAGGGAGTGTAGATATGGAGAGATGGAGGGAGGGAGAAGGAGGGAGGGATGGTAGGAGGAGGGTGGAGGGATGGTAGGAGGAGGAGGAGGAGGAGGGAGTGTAGATATGGAGAGATGGAGGTAGGAGGAGGAGGGAGTGGAGATATGGAGAGATGGAGGGATGGTAGGAGGAGGATGGAGGGATGGTAGGAGGAGGGATGGAGGAGGATGGAGGGATGGTAGGAGGAGGATGGAGGGATGGTAGGAGGAGGATGGAGGGAGAGGGTAGGATGGAGAGGAGGGAGGAGGAGGATGGAGGGATGGTAGGAGGAGGATGGAGGAGGATGGAGGAGGATGGAGGGATGGTAGGAGGAGGATGGAGGGATGGTAGGAGGAGGATGGAGGAGGATGGAGGGATGGATGGAGGGGATGGAGGGAGGAGGATGGAGGATGGAGGGATGGTAGGAGGAGGATGGAGGAGGATGGAGGGATGGTAGGAGGAGGATGGAGGGATGGTAGGAGGAGGATGGAGGGATGGTAGGGGAGGAGGATGGAGGGATGGTAGGAGGAGGAGGAGGAGGAGGGAGTGGATATGGAGGAGGATGGAGGGAGGGAGGAGGGAGGAGGGGAGGGATGGTAGGAGAAGGATGGAGGGATGGGAGGAGGAGGAGGAGGAGGAGGAGGAGGAGGAGGAGGAGGGAGGTAGATGGAGAGATGGAGGGATGGAGGGATGGGGAGAAGGATGGAGGGATGGTAGGAGGAGGAGGAGGAGGAGGGAGTGTAGATATGGAGAGATGGAGGGAGGGACAAGGAGGGAGGGATGGTAGGAGAAGGATGGAGGGATGGGAGGAGGAGGAGGAGGAGGGAGGATGGAGGGTGTAGATATGGAGAGATGGAGGGAGAGGGAGAAGGATGGAGGGATGGTAGGAGGAGGATGGAGGGATGGGAGGAGGAGGAGGAGGAGGAGGAGGAGGAGGGAGTGTAGATATGGAGAGATGGAGGTAGGAGGAGGAGGGAGTGTAGATATGGAGAGATGGAGGGAGGGAGGAGGAGTAATTGACTGGTGTGTGGTGAAGTAGATGATTGCACAGTCGAGTCCAATCTCTGTTCCGATGTGCAGTTCATCAGTCCTAATGCATGTACTTTTTCTTTCTCTGGGTGTTTGTGGTTTAATGCAATTATTCCCAGCAGCCCCTAGCCAGATATAAAAGCATAGATCAGTATTTGGGTGTGAGTTGAGAGATGTAGGTTGAGGGTTGCTATTTTGAGGCGATGTGGAATGAAAATGTGGAGTGGTGTGTGTGGACTGTGTAATATTTCAGAGGTAGCTAGTAGTCCAGTGTTGTTGAGATAAGGGCCAAGCTACTACCCCAGGATCAGAAACCTGACTCAGGGTCAGTGAGCGGAAACCTGACCCAGGGTCAGTGATCAGAAACCTGACTCGGGGTCAGTGATCAGAAACCTTACTCGGGGTCAGTGATCAGAAACCTTATACTCGGGGTCAGTGATCAGAAACCTGACTCGGGGTCAGTGATCAGAAACCTGACTCGGGGTCAGTGATCAGAAACCTGACTCAAGGTCAGTGATCAGAAACCTGACTCAAGGTAAGAACGGCCCATGGTCTGAATTCTGCCGCTGTACATTTCAAAAGTGCTGAACAAATAGTTATATTGACTACATCCATCTTAGCTCGTTCATCAATGTCTTAATTAATCAAAATCACGGATTGCCTCTTATCCGCTCATCGTCCCATCATATGCCATAGTTTGTACATCTCATTTGTCAGGAACCACATTTGTTTAAAAACATGTTTGGGATAGGGGGCGGTATTTTCACGTCCAGATGAAAAGCGGGCCCAAAGTAAACTGCCTGCTACTCAGACCTAGAAGCTAGGATATGCATATAATTAGTAGATTTGGATAGAAAACACTCTACAGTTTATAAAACTTTAAATTATGTCTGTGAGAATAACAGAACTTATTTGGCAGGCGAAACCCCAAGGACAAACCATCCAGGAATTGTTTTGTGACTGTGTTTTCTAGATTCCTGAGGCATCTGATTGCAGTTCCTAGAGCTTCCACTAGATCTCAACAGTCTTTAGAAATTGGTTGATGTTTTTCTTTTGCATAATGAAGAAGTATGGCTGTTCAGAGTCTAGTGTATTGTTGTGTTTGGGGCGCGCAACCTAGAGCTCGCTCCACTTTCATTTACGTTTGAAAATACCGAATGTTGTATTAGGAAAATTGTTTGAAATGTTTGGACCAAGATTACAGGTAATTTATTAGATAATGTATAGTCATGTTGGGCGCGTTGGAACCGGTGTTTTTCTGAATCAAACACGCCAAATAAATGGACTTTTTGGGGATATAACGATGGAATTAATCGAACAAAAGGGCATTTGTGATGTTTATGGGACATATTGGAGTGCCAACAAAAGAAGATCTTCAAAGGTAAGGCATGAATTACATCGTTATTTCTGAATTTTGTGTGGCGCCGGCGGGATGAAATATGATTGTCATGTGTTTGTTTGTTTGATTGGGTGCTGTCCTCAGATAATAGCATGGTTTTCTTTTGCCGTAAAGCCTTTTTGAAATCTGACACGGTGGCTGGATTAACAAGAAGTTTAGCTGTATTTTGGTGTATTGCACTTGTGATTTTATGAAAGTTAAATATTTCCAATAATTTATTTTGAATTTCGCACTCTGCAATTTCACCGGATGTTGTCGAAGCGGTTGTTAAGCAAGTCAGCCATATCAGCCATGTTTTTTTAAGGCAGTAAATGAGGCTGAATGAAATGTTTCACTGCCAGACAAGGCTCCGCTGAAAGCCAGGTGGAGCAGTGGTAAGGATTCACTCCATGGTGCTGAAAAGAAAGCTCTGTTGTTGGGACAGCTTGATGTGGACCCTAACAGTTTGTGGGGCACCGTTTGTCACCATTATAGTGCAATTAATGTATTGTTTAGTGTTGTGTTGTGTAGTGGCTTTGATGGCATGCATCAAAAACATCATTTTTTTGAGTTTGCCCCACCAAGATGTACATGCTAAAAACACTGCTGCATGTCTCAGATCCCTTTTTACAAAACATTAAATACAAATGTCATCAATGAATACAAAAATCACCGTTAAGTGTTTCGTTGACAGAATATTAACACGTTCTTTTCATCAGTTCTGTTCACTGAAATCCAAGATGGCGTAGCAGTAAGTCGTCCTGTCGTGTCGTGTCCCCTGTATATATCGTTTCTTTTTCGTTTTTTACATATTTTCCTTCGCATATCTCTTTAAAAACTTTTTGCTAAACCTAAGCTTCCAAATACTCTCCTGCAACCCGCCTCACCCAATGTAGCTATTTTTCCTAAAGTATTTATATTTACTTCGGAACCGGAACCCCTCAACTGAAGCTAGCCAGCTAACCACCAGCTATGCTAGCGGTCTTCAGCTAACCGGTCATCAGCTAACCTTCAGCCCGGAAAGCTCTCGCCAGTTCGAACAACGCGACTCTAACCAGAGCATAACGGACCTATTTATTTTTCATCCCCGGATTCATCCCCAGATTCCCACCGCAAACGGAACATTTTTCAGCTGGATCTTCACAACTAGCTATCTAGCTATCTACGAACTGTTAGCTTGCTAGCACAGGCCTGCTAACCGTCTGAATTGCCGCGAACCAAACACCCATATTTACTTTCTATCTCTTTTTGATTTTTAATTTGTTTATACCTTCCGGAAACCTGCCTCACCCAATGTGATACGGAATCGCTATTATTTTTAATTTTCTAGAACACACTCAAGAACCTCCAGAAGCTAACCAGCTAACTAAGCTACAAGCTATTTAGTCATTGTTAGTTTTTTTAAACCTGGATAACACTCGCCAGTCCAGCTTCCCTGCCCCATCCACCGCTGCCCCCTGGACACTGATCTCTTGGCCACATAGCTGATGCACGCTGGACTGTCCATTAATCACGGTACTCCATTCTGCTTGTTTGTTTTATTTGTTGGCCCCGTTGCCTAGTCAACGCCATCTTACCTGCTGTTGTCGTGCTAGCTGATTAGCTGTTGTTATCTCACCTACTGTTTTAGCTAGCTTTCCCAATTCAACACCTGTGATTACTGTATGCCTCGCTGTATGTCTCTCTCAAATGTCAATATGCCTTGTATACTGTTGTTCAGGTTAGTTATCATTGTTTTAGTTCACAATGGAGCCCCTAGTTCCACTCTTCATACCCCTGATAACTCCTTTGTCCCACCTCCCACACATGCGGTGACCTCACCCATTACAACCAGCATGTCCAGAGATACAACCTCTCATCATCACCCAGGGCCTGGGCTTACCTCCGCTGTACCCGCACCCCACCATACCCCTGTCTGCGCATTATGCCCTGAATATATTCTACCATGCCCAGAAACCTGCTCCTCTTATTCTCTGTCCCCAACGCTCTAGGCGACCAGTTTTGATAGCCTTTAGCCGCACCCTCATACTACTCCTTCTCTGTTCCGCGGGTGATGTGGAGGTAAACCCAGGCCCTGCATGTCCCCAGACACCCTCATTTGTTGACTTCTGTGATCGAAAAAGCCTTGGTTTCATGCATGTCAACATCAGAAGCCTCCTCACTAAGTTTGTTTTACTCACTGCTTTAGCACACTCTGCTAACCCTGATGTCCTTGCTGTGTCTGAATCCTGGCTCAGGAAGGCCACCAAAAATTCAGAGATTTCCATACCCAACTATAACATCTTCCGTCAAGATAGAACTGCCAAAGGGGGAGGAGTTGCAGTCTTCTGCAGAGATAGCCTGCAAAGTAATGTCATACTTTCCAGGTCCATACCCAAACAGTTCGAACTACTAATTTTGAAAATGACTCTCTCCAGAAATAAGTCTCTCACTGTTGCCGCCTGCTACCGACCCCCCTCAGCTCCCAGCTGTGCCCTGGACACCATTTGTGAATTGATCGCCCCCCCATCTAGCTTCAGAGTTTGTTCTGTTAGGTGACCTAAACTGGGATATGCTTAACACCCCGGCAGTCCTACAATCTAAGCTAGATGCCCTCAATCTCACACAAATCATCAAGGAACCCACCAGGTACAACCCTAACTCTGTAAACAAGGGCACCCTCATAGACGTCATCCTGACCAACTGGCCCTCCAAATACACCTCCGCTGTCTTCAACCAGGATCTCAGCGATCACTGCCTCATTGCCTGTATCCGCTACGGAGCCGCAGTCAAACGACCACCCCTCATCACTGTCAAACGCTCCCTAAAACACTTCTGTGAGCAGGCCTTCCTAATCGACCTGGCCCGGGTATCCTGGAAGGACATTGACCTCATCCCGTCAGTTGAGGATGCCTGGTCATTCTTTAAAAGTAACTTCCTCTCCATTTTAGATAAGCATGCTCCGTTCAAAAAATGCAGAACTAAGAACAAATACAGCCCTTGGTTCACTCCAGACCTGACTGCCCTCGACCAGCACAAAAACATCCTGTGGCGGACTGCAATAGCATCGAATAGTCCCCGTGATATGCAACTGTTCAGGGAAGTCAGGAACCAATACACGCAGTCAGTCAGGAAAGCTAAGGCCAGCTTCTTCAGGCAGAAGTTTGCATCCTGTAGCTCCAACTCCAAAAAGTTCTGGGACACTGTGAAGTCCATGGAGAACAAGAGCACTTCCTCCCAGCTGCCCACTGCACTGAGGCTAGGTAATACAGTCACCACCGATAAATCCATGATTATCGAAAACTTCAATAAGCATTTCTCAACGGCTGGCCATGCCTTCCGCCTGGCTACTCCAACCTCGGCCAACAGCTCCGCCCCCCCCGCAGCTCCTCGCCCAAGCTTCTCCAGGTTCTCCTTTACCCAAATCCAGATAGCAGATGTTCTGAAAGAGCTCCAAAACCTGGACCCGTACAAATCAGCTGGGCTTGACAATCTGGACCCTCTATTTCTGAAACTATCCGCCGCCATTGTCGCAACCCCTATTACCAGCCTGGTCAACCTCTCTTTCATAATGTCCGAGATCCCCAAGGATTGGAAAGCTGCCGCAGTCATCCCCCTCTTCAAAGGGGGAGACACCCTGGACCCAAACTGTTACAGACCTATATCCATCCTGCCCTGCCTATCTAAGGTCTTCGAAAGCCAAGTCAACAAACAGGTCACTGACCATCTCAAATCCCACCGTACCTTCTCCGCTGTGCAATCTGGTTTCCGAGCCGGTCACGGGTGCACCTCAGCCACACTCAAGGTACTAAACGATATCATAACCGCCATCGATAAAAGACAGTACTGTGCAGCCGTCTTCATCGACCTTGCCAAGGCCTTCGACTCTGTCAATCACCATATTCTTATCGGCAGACTCAGTAGCCTCGGTTTTTCGGATGACTGCCTTGCCTGGTTCACCAATTACTTTGCAGACAGAGTTCAGTGTGTCAAATCGGAGGGCATGCTGTCCGGTCCTCTGGCGGTCTCTATGGGGGTGCCACAGGGTTCAATTCTCGGGCCATACAGCACTCCTTCCGTGGCCTCCAACTGCTCTTAAACGCGAGTAAAACCAAATGCATGCTTTTCAACCGATCGCTGCCTGCACCCGCATGCCCGACTAGCATCACCACCCTGGATGGTTCCGACCTTGAATATGTGGACATCTATAAGTACCTAGGTGTCTGGCTAGACTGCAAACTCTCCTTCCAGACTCATATCAAACATCTCCAATCGAAAATCAAATCAAGAGTCGGCTTTCTATTCCGCAACAAAGCCTCCTTCACTCACGCCGCCAAGCTTACCCTAGTAAAACTGACTATCCTACCTATCCTCGACTTCGGCGATGTCATCTACAAAATGGCTTCCAACACTCTACTCAGCAAACTGGATGCAGTCTATCACAGTGCCATCCGTTTTGTCACTAAAGCACCTTATACCACCCACCACTGCGACTTGTATGCTCTAGTCGCCAGACCCACTGGCTCCAGGTCATCTACAAGTCCATGCTAGGTAAAGCTCCGCCTTATCTCAGTTCACTGGTCACGATGGTAACACCCATCCGTAGCACGCGCTCCAGCAGGTGTATCTCACTGATCATCCCTAAAGCCAACACCTAATTTGGCAGCCTTTCGTTCCAGTACTCTGCTGCCTGTGACTGGATCGAATTGCAAAAATCGCTGAAGTTGGAGACTTTTATCTCCCTCACCAACTTCAAACATCAGCTATCTGAGCATCTAACCGATCGCTGCAGCTGTACATAGTCTATTGGTAAATAGCCCACCCATTTTCACCTACCTCATCCCCATACTGTTTTTATTTATTTACTTTTCTGCTCCTTTGCACACCAATATCTCTACCTGTACATGACCATCTGATCATTTATCACTCCAGTGTTAATCTGCAAAATTGTAATTATTCGCCTACCTCATGCCTTTTGCACACATTGTATATAGACTCCCCCCTTTTTTTTCCTACTGTGTTATTGACTTGTTAATTGTTTACTCCATGTGTCACTCTGTGTTGTCTGTTCACACTGCTATGCTTTATCTTGGCCAGGTCGCAGTTGCAAATGAGAACTTGTTCTCAACTAGCCTACCTGGTTAAATAAAGGTGAAATAAAAATAAAATAAATAAACCGGCAATGAGTGCACAGAATACTATATCATTCCGTCAGTATTATGCCATGTACAAAACACCGTGCTTCTACACCCTGCATTGCTTGCTGTTTGGGGGTTTTAGGCTGGGTTTCTGTACAGCACCTTGTGACATCGGCTGATGTAAACAAAGGAACTTATTAAATACATTTGATTGAAATTGAATTGATCCAGGCAATGGGAACTTTCAAATTGTTATGATTTTTATACAATATTGTAGAGATGCAGAGTCATAGAGAATGAAGTTGGGTTGTTTCAACGTAACCCACTGAGTACAAACTGGTTGTTTCAACGTAACCCACTGGGTACAAACTGGTTGTTTCAACGTAACCCACTGGGTACAAACTGGTTGTTTCAACGTAACCCACTGGGTACAAACTGGTTGTTTCAACGTAACCCACTGGGTACAAACTGGTTGTTTCAACGTAACCCACTGGGTACAAACTGGTTGTTTCAACGTAACCCACTGAGTACAAACTGGTTGTTTCAACGTAACCCACTGAGTACAAACTGGTTGTTTCAACGTAACCCACTGGGTACAAACTGGTTGTTTCAACGTAACCCACTGAGTACAAACTGGTTGTTTCAACGTAACCCACTGGGAACAAACTGGTTGTTTCAACGTAACCCACTGGGAACAAACTGGTTGTTTCAACGTAACCCACTGGGAACAAACTGGTTGTTTCAACGTAACCCACCGAGTACAAACTGGTTGTTTCAACGTAACCCACTGGGAACAAACTGGTTGTTTCAACGTAACCCACTGAGTACAAACTGGTTGTTTCAACGTAACCCACTGAGTACAAACTGGTTGTTTCAACGTAACCCACTGGGTTCAAACTGGTTGTTTCAACGTAACCCACTGGGTTCAAACTGGTTGTTTCAACGTAACCCACTGGGTACAAACTGGTTGTTTCAACGTAACCCACTGGGTTCAAACTGGTTGTTTCAACGTAACCCACTGGGTTCAAACTGGTTGTTTCAACGTAACCCACTGGGTACAAACTGGTTGTTTCAACGTAACCCACTGGGTTCAAACTGGTTGTTTCAACGTAACCCACTGGGTTCAAACTGGTTGTTTCAACGTAACCCACTGAGTACAAACTGGTTGTTTCAACGTAACCCACTGGGTACAAACTGGTTGTTTCAACGTAACCCACTGGGTACAAACTGGTTGTTTCAACGTAACCCACTGGGTACAAACTGGTTGTTTCAACGTAACCCACTGAGTACAAACTGGTTGTTTCAACGTAACCCACTGGGAACAAACTGGTTGTTTCAACGTAACCCACTGGGAACAAACTGGTTGTTTCAACGTAACCCACTGGGAACAAACTGGTTGTTTCAACGTAACCCACCGAGTACAAACTGGTTGTTTCAACGTAACCCA
The DNA here is from genome assembly GCF_034236695.1 of Oncorhynchus nerka. Lineage (NCBI taxonomy): Eukaryota > Metazoa > Chordata > Actinopteri > Salmoniformes > Salmonidae > Oncorhynchus > Oncorhynchus nerka. Next base: position 12,501,121 of record NC_088406.1, read on the forward strand.
CTGAGGAACAAACTGGTTGTTTCAACGTAACCCACTGAGTACAAACTGGTTGTTTCAACGTAACCCACTGAGTACAAACTGGTTGTTTCAACGTAACCCACTGGGTACAAACTGGTTGTTTCAACGTAACCCACTGGGTACAAACTGGTTGTTTCAACGTAACCCACTGGTACAAACTGGTTGTTTCAACGTAACCCACTGGGTTCAAACTGGTTGTTTCAACGTAACCCACTGGGTTCAAACTGGTTGTTTCAACGTAACCCACTGAGTACAAACTGGTTGTTTCAACGTAACCCACTGGGTACAAACTGGTTGTTTCAACGTAACCCACTGGGTACAAACTGGTTGTTTCAACGTAACCCACTGGGTACAAACTGGTTGTTTCAACGTAACCCACTGAGTACAAACTGGTTGTTTCAACGTAACCCACTGAGTACAAACTGGTTGTTTCAACGTAACCCACTGGGTACAAACTGGTTGTTTCAACGTAACCCACTGAGTACAAACTGGTTGTTTCAACGTAACCCACTGAGTACAAACTGGTTGTTTCAACGTAACCCACTGGGAACAAACTGGTTGTTTCAACGTAACCCACTGAGTACAAACTGGTTGTTTCAACGTAACCCACTGAGTACAAACTGGTTGTTTCAACGTAACCCACTGAGTACAAACTGGTTGTTTCAACGTAACCCACTGGGAACAAACTGGTTGTTTCAACGTAACCCACTGGGTTCAAACTGGTTGTTTCAACGTAACCCACTGGGAACAAACTGGTTGTTTCAACGTAACCCACTGGGAACAAACTGGTTGTTTCAACGTAACCCACTGAGTACAAACTGGTTGTTTCAACGTAACCCACTGAGTACAAACAGGTTGTTTCAACGTAACCCACTGAGTACAAACTGGTTGTTTCAACGTAACCCACTGAGTACAAACTGGTTGTTTCAACGTAACCCACTGGGTTCAAACTGGTTGTTTCAACGTAACCCACTGAGTACAAACTGGTTGTTTCAACGTAACCCACTGGGTTCAAACTGGTTGTTTCAACGTAACCCACTGGGTTCAAACTGGTTGTTTCAACGTAACCCACTGAGTACAAACTGGTTGTTTCAACGTAACCCACTGGGTTCAAACTGGTTGTTTCAACGTAACCCACTGGGTACAAACTGGTTGTTTCAACGTAACCCACTGGGTTCAAACTCACACAATCTTCCGTGAATCACAGCCCCGTGTCAGTTTGAAGCCTTTGTCAGCACAGTGTTCCTCTATGACAGACATGTCACCAGAGACACCGAAGATCATGATAAACCTGTGTGTGTGTGCGTGTGTGCGCGTGTGCGTGTGTGTGTGCGTGTGCATGTGTGCGTGTTTGTGTTCTTTCAGTCAGTGACTACATGCTTTACTCTCCCTCTCTTCCCTGATTCCAGGCATTTTCCACACCTCCCTCCTCCCTGTTTATTTCCCCACCCAACAGAAGCATTTATCACCCAGTCCTTTTTCTCTTCCTGATGGAGAACAGAACATACATGGATCTGTTCTGAATGCTTCTGTATACAATGATCAAAATACATATATTGTGCGTGTGTGTGTGTGTGTGTGTGTGTGTGTGTGTGTGTGTGTGTGTGTGTGTGTGTGTGTGTGTGTGTGTGTGTGTGTGTGTGTGTGTGTGTGTGTGTGTCTGTGTGTGTCTGTGTGTGTGTGTGTGTGTGTGTGTGTGCTATATTGCTGATATGCCCAGTACTTACAGTAGCAGTAGTCTTTCTGAGAGAGAGCGAAAGAGAGAGAGAGAATGAGTGAGAGCAAAGAGAGAGAGAATGAGTGAGAGAATGAGTGAGAGAGAGATAGAGAGCGAGAGCTCCATTCCTCTCCCTCCCCGATAGGACCACCAGAGCGAGAGCTGCGCTCCATTCCTCTCCCTCCCCGATAGGACCACCAGAGGAGATGGAGGTATGGTGCTGAGAACACAACAACGAAAGAAAAGAAGAGGACAGTGACATAATAACTGGGAGAAATAGAATATAAGAGGAGATTGTGAAGAGGGGAATCTGGGGCAGATACACATTAGTTATACACATTAACATCGTCAGGCTGGAGCAAGAGAACGTGAAAAAGGTTTGGAGAAAAATACAAAAGAAGAAGCCAGAGAGCGGAGCGAGGTGAAGGATGACAGAGCAGCTTGCCCCGTCCTGAGATCACCTCCTCCTCCCTCTCCTCACCCCTCCTCTGACGCCATCACCCCCCCCCCCCCCCCCCCTATCACTCTCCTCCCTCACCCTCTCCTCCCTCTCTCTGTGGTTAAACTAGACTTGATGACCAGTCCTGACCAGATTCTACTCCCATCGCAACCCTCTGGAATCTCTCTCAGCGTTCTGACTCTGGCAGTCTATTGACCACGTTCAGATATTCTCTCCAGGAGAAGACAGGAAGGAATTAGAAGAAGGGGGAAGTTTGTGATTTTCTGGACAACTAACGAGTCTCTGCCATCTCTTTTCTGTAAGGACTGACCTTTCCTTTCAGAAGGAAGGAGCTACGACATCCAGAAGACATTTTCAGAACAACACTTTAACACGGAAAGAAGACATTTTAACGAGGAGGACATTTTAACACCAACAGAGCATTTCAACAAAAGATCAAGACATTTTTAAAGATTCTCAAGGACCGTCTCTGTTAATACATTTTTTGCAACTCTCTGTTCATTCACTTCTGTTGGACTCTCTGTCCTGTACATTTCTCTGAGAGTGTCAGTCGGTCCATCCAGCCCAGCAATGCAGGTGTCTATAGCATGTACGGACCCCCACATGAAACGTGGAAATGGGGACCACAAGAATACCTCCAGCCCCGGCAATGCAGCCCGGGCCAAGTTCAGAACTGTGGCCATCATAGCACGCAGCTTTGGGGCGTTCGCACCCCGACACCACATCTCCCTCAAAGAGTCCACGGGGAAACTGACCGGCATGAAATACAGGTGTGTGTGTGTGTGTGTGTGTGTGTGTGTGTGTGTGTGTGTGTGTGTGTGTGTGTGTGTGTGTGTGTGTGTGTGTGTGTGTGTGTGCGTTGTGTCATTAACGTAGTCTAAGTATACATATATCTTGGACTAGTATTTGTTTTGTTTGTGTCAAGTCTTCTCTTGCTGTTTGAATATCTTTCCTGGTTTTTCTTCTCTCCATATATTTACCACTCCAAGCTCACCCTGTGTTTGTATCTGTGTACATTTTGACATTGTGTCTGTGTGTTTGTTTATGTGTGTGAGGGAAGGAGAAAAAGGCAGGAAGAGAGAGTGAGAGAGAGTGAGTCATTGTGGAGAGATGAGGGTGCAGTACAGGTAGGGATTCAGACACTACAGTAGGAAGGACAGTAGGAAGGACAGTAGGAAGGACACTAGGAAGGACAGTAGGAAGGACAGTAGGAAGGACAGTAGGAAGGAAGGACAGTAGGAAGGACAGTAGGAAGGACAGTAGGAAGGACAGCAGGAAGCACAGTAGGAAGGACAGCAGGAAGGACAGTAGGAAGAACAGTAGGAGGGACAGTAGGAAGGACAGTGGGAAGGACACTACAGTAGGAAGGACAGTAGAAGGACAGTAGGAAGGACACTACAGTAGGAAGGACAGTAGGAATGACAGTAAGAAAGACAGTAGGAAGGACAGTAGGAAGGACACTACAGTAGGAAGGACAGTAGGAAGGACAGTGGAAGGACAGTAGGAAGGACAGCAGGAAGAACACTAGGAAGGACAGCAGGAAGGACAGCAGGAAGGACAGTAGGAAGGACAGTAGGAAGGACACTCGGAAGGACAGTAGGAAGGACAGTAGGAAGGACACTAGGAAGGACACTAGGAAGGACAGTAGGAAGGACACCAGGAAGGACAGTAGGAAGGACAGCAGGAAGGACAGTGGGAAGGACACTAGGAAGGACACTAGGAAGAACACCAGGAAGGACAGTAGGAAGTACAGTAGGAAGGACAGTGGGAATGACACTAAGAAGGACACTAGGAAGGACAGTAGGAAGGACAGTAGGAGGGACAGTAGGAAGGGCAGCATGAATGAAACTACAGTAGGAGGGACAGTAGAAGGACAGTAGGAAGGACAGTAGGAAAGACAGTAGGAAAGACAGTAGGAAGGACAGTAGGAATGACAGTAGGAAAGACAGTAGGAAGGGCACTACAGTAGGAGGAACAGTAGGAAGGACAGTAGGAAGGACACTACAGTAGGAAGGACAGTAGGAATGACAGTAGGAAGGACACTACAGTAGGAAGGACACTACAGTAGGAGGGACAGTAGGAAGGACACTACAGTAGGAGGGACAGTAGGAAGAACACAACAGTAGGAAGGACAGTAGGAAGGACACTACAGTAGGAGGGACAGTAGGAAAAACACAACAGCAGGAAGGACAGTAGGACGGACAGTAGGAAGGACAGTAGGAAGGACAGTAGGAAAGACAGTAGGAAGGACAGTAGGAAGGACACTACAGTAGGAAGGACAGTAGGAATGACAGTAGGAAAGACAGTAGGAAGGACAGTAGGAAGGACACTACAGTAGGAAGTACAGTAGGAAGGACACTACAGTAGGAGGGACAGCAGGAAGGACACTACAGTAGGAAGGACAGTAGGATGGACAGTAGGAAGGACACTACAGTAGGAAGGACAGTAGGAATGACAGTAGGAAAGACAGTAGGAAGGACACTACAGTAGGAAGGACAGTAGCAAGGACAGTAGGAAGGACAGCATGAAGTACACTACAGTAGGAAGGACAGTAGGAAGGACACTACAGTAGGAAGTACAGTAGGAGGGACAGCAGGAAGGACACTACAGTAGGAAGGACAGTAGGAAGGACAGTAGGAAGGACACTACAGTAGGAAGGACACTAGGAAGGACACTACAGTAGGAGGGACAGTAGGAAAAACACAACAGCAGGAAGGACAGTAGGAAGAACAGTAGGAAGAACACAACAGTAGGAAGGACAGTAGGGAGAACACTACAGCAGGAAGAACAGTAGGAAGGACAGTAGGAAGGACACAACAGTAGGAAAGGACAGCAGGAAGGACACAACAGTAGGAAGGACAGTAGGAAGAACACAACAGTAGGAAAGGACAGCAGGAAGGACACAACAGTAGGAAGGACAGCAGGAAGAACACAACAGTAGGAAAGGACAGCAGGAAGGACACAACAGTAGGAAGGACAGTAGGAAGAACACAACAGTAGGAAAGGACAGCAGGAAGGACACAACAGTAGGAAGAACAGTAGAAATAACACAACAGTAGGAAAGGACAGCAGGAAGGACACAACAGTAGGAAGGACAGTAGGAAGAACACAACAGTAGGAAAGGACAGCAGGAAGGACACAACAGTAGGAAGGACAGTAGGAAAAACACAACAGTAGGCAAGGACAGCAGGAAGGACACAACAGTAGGAAGGACAGTAGGAAGAACACTACAGCAGGAAGGACAGCAGGAAGGACACAACAGTAGGAAGGACAGCAGGAAGAACAGTAGGAAAAACACTACAGCCGGAAGGACAAAACAGTAGGAAGGACAGTAGGAAGGAGACTACAGCAGGAAGAACACAACAGCAGGAAGGACAGTAGGAAGGACAAAACAGTAGGAAGGACAGTAGGAAGGAGACTACAGCAGGAAGGACACGACAGTAGGAAAGGACAGCAGGAAGGACACAACAGTAGGAAGGACAGTAGGAAGAACACTACAGCAGGAAAAACACAACAGCAGGAAGGACAGTAGGGAGAACAAAACAGTAGGAAGGACAGTAGGAAGGAGACTACAGCAGGAAGGACACGACAGTAGGAAAGGACAGCAGGAAGGACACAACTGTAGGAAGGACAGTAGGAAGGAGACTACAGCAGGAAGGACACGACAGTAGGAAAGGACAGCAGGAAGGACACAAGAGTAGGAAAGGACAGTAGGAAGGAGACAACAGTAGGAAAGGACAGCAGGAAGGACACAACAGTTGGAAAGGACAGTAGGGAGAACAAAACAGTAAGAAGGACAGTAGGAAGGAGACTACAGCAGGAAGGACACGACACTAGGAAAGGACAGCAGGAAGGACACTACATTAGGAAAGGACAGTAGGAAGGACAAAACAGTAGGAAAGGACAGTAGGAAAAACACAACAGCAGGAAGGACAGTAGGAAAAACACAACAGCAGGAAGAACAGTAGGAAAGGACAGCAGGAAGGACACTACAGTAGGAAAGGACAGTAGGAAGGACACTACAGTAGGAAAGGACAGTAGGAAGGACAAAACAGTAGGAAAGGACAGTAGGAAGGAGACTACAGCAGGAAGGACACGACAGTAGGATAGGACAGCAGGAAGGACACTACAGTAGGAAAGGACAGTAGGAAGGAGACTACAGCAGGAAGGACACAACAGTAGAAAATACATTACAGTAGGAAGGACACAACAGTTGAAAATACAGAAAGAACATCATCATCCTTTAAAATCATGACCCCAGTCATTATCCCCTCTATAATGTCCCTCTGGTGAGCACTTTAACATCATGACCCCAGTCATTATCCCCTCTATATTGTCCCTCTGGTGAGCACTTTAACATCATGACCCCAGTCATTATCCCCTCTATATTGTCCCGCTGGTGAGCACTTTAAAATCATGACCCCAGTCATTATCCCCTCTATAATGTCCCTCTGGTGAGCACTTTAACATCATGAGCAATGAGCACTTTAACATCATGAAAATCCCCTCTATAATGTCCCTCTGGTGAGCACTTTAACATCATGACCCCAGTCATTATCCCCTCTATATTGTCCCGCTGGTGAGCACTTTAACATCATGACCCCAGTCATTATCCCCTCTATAATGTCCCGCTGGTGAGCAATGTGGAAAATCTCATTGGGATTTGGTGTCAGTCTCTCTTCCTCTCTCTCTCTCTCTCTCTCTCTCTCTCTCTCTCTCTCTCTCTCTCTCTCACACACGCACACACACGCACGCAGGCAGGTACGCACGCACGCACACACGCACGCGCACACACACACACACTCACACATAGGAGCCAGTTTTACAGTACTTAGCGGTGTGCTCCCGTCCTGAGAGGAGACAGACTCTCTCTGGTCCCTCTGCTGTAATTAAACTGATGGACACTGTGTGGCTGTGTGTGTGTTTGAATGTGTGTGTGTGCGTGTGTGCGCTCTCTCGCTTTTTACACACTGTTAGGCTGAAAGCACAGGAAATGTGGCCAGATGATGAGCTCAATTTGAATGGCAATGCTCGTGCACACACACAAATTAAATTCCCAGGATCCTATCCCTCTCACAGTACATGATGACAGAGGGGTTTCAATAGAACAGTACAAGTCCACAGTGCTGTCAAATTGTCTGTATAGGTCCACAGTGCTCTCAGATTGTCAGTATAGGTCCACCGTGTTGTCAGATTGTCTGTACAGGACCACTGTGACGCCAGACTGTCTGTATAGGTCCACAGTGCTGTCAGATTGTCTGTATTGGTCTACAGCGCTCTCAGATTGTCAATATAAATCCACCGTGCTGTCAGATTGTCAGTATAGGTCCACAGTGCTGTCAGAATGTCAGTATTGGACCACAGTGCTGTCAGGCTATTAGTATAGGACCACAGTGCTGTCAGACTGTCTGTATAGGTCCACAGTGCTGTCAGACTGTCTGTATAGGTCCAGCGTGCTGTCAGATTGTCAGTATAGGTCCAGCGTGCTGTCAGATTGTCAGTATAGGTCCACCGTGCTGTCAGATTGTCTGTACAGGACCACAGTGGCGCCAGACTGTCAGTATTGGTCCGCAGTGCTGTCAGACTGTCGGTATAGGTTCATAGTGCTGTCAGAATGTCACTATAGGACCACAGTGCTGTCAGAATGTCACTATAGGACCACTGTGCTGTCAAATTGTCTGTATAGGTCCACAGTGCTGTCATATTGTCAGTATAGGACAATAGTGCTGTCAAATTGTCTGTATAGGTCTACAGTGCTGTCAGACTGTCAGTACAGGTCCGCAGTGCTGTCAAATTGTATGTATAGGTCTACAGTGCTCTCAGATTGTCAATATATGTCCACCGTGCTGTCAGACTGTCAGTATAAGTCCACAGTGCTGTCAGACTGTCTGTATAGAACCACAGTGCTGGCAGTGTATGTCCACAGTGCCGTTAGACTTTCAGTATAGGTCCACAGTGCTGTCAGACTGTTGGTATAGGTCCACAGTGCTGTCAAATTGTCTGTATTGTTCCACAGTGCTCTCAGATTGTCAATATAAATCCACCGTGCTGTCAGATTGTCAGTATAGGACCACTGTGCTGTCAAATTGTCTGTATTGTTCCACAGTGCTCTCAGAATGTCAATATAAATCCACCGTGCTGTCAGATTGTCTGTACAGGACCACAGTGGCGCCAGACTGTCAGTATTGGTCCGCAGTGCTGTCAGACTGTCGGTATAGGTTCATAGTGCTGTCAGAATTGTCTGTGATAGGACCACAGTGCTGTCAGAATGTCACTATAGGACCACTGTGCTGTCAAATTGTCTGTATAGGTCCAGTGACAGTCAATATATGTCAGTATTGTCAGTATAGGACAACAGTGCTGTCAAATTGTCTGTATAAGACCACAGTGCTGTCAGACTGTCAGTACAGGTCCACAGTGCAGACTGTCAAATTGACTGTCTGTATAGGTCTACAGTGCTGGCAGACTGTCAGTATAGGAACACAGTGCTGTCAGACTGTCAGCATAAGTCCACAGTGCTGTCAGACTGTCTGTATAGAACCACAGTGCTGTCAGTGTCAGTATTGTCCACAGAATGCTGTATAGACAGTGTTTCAGACTGTATAGGTCCACAGTGCTGTCAGATTGTCAGGATAGGTCCACAGTGCTGTCAGATTGTCAGTATAGGTCCACAGTGCTGTCAGATTGTCAGTATAGGTCCACAGTGCTGTCAGATTGTCAGTATAGGTCCACTAGTGCTGTCAAATTGTCAGTATAGGTCCACTGTGCTGTCAAATTGTCAGTATAGGTCCACCATGCTGTCAGATTGTCAGTATAGGACCACTGTGCTGTCAGATTGTCAGTATAGGACCACAGTGCTTTCAGATTGTCTGTATAGGTCCACAGTGCTGTCATATTGTCAGTATAGGTCCACAGTGCTGTCAGATTGTCAGTATAGGTTCATAGTGCAGTCAGATTGTCTGTATAGGTTCATAGTGCTGTCAGAATGTCGGAATAGGACCAGAGTGCTGTCAAATTGTCTGTACAGGACCACAGTGACGCCAGACTGTCAGTATAGGTCCACAGTGCTGTCAGACTGTCAGTGTAGGTCCACAGTGCTCTCAGATTGTCAGTATAGGACCACCGTGCTGTCAGATTGTCACTATAGGACCACAGTGCTATCAGATTGTCAGTATAGGACCACAGTGCTGTCAGACTGTCTGTATAGGACCACAGTGCTGGCAGTGTATGTCCACAGTGCCGTTAGACTTTCAGTATAGGTCCACAGTGCTGTCAGACTGTCGGTATAGGTCCACAGTGCTGTCAAATTGTCTGTATTGTTCCACAGTGCTCTCAGATTGTCAATATAAATCCACCTTGCTGTCAGATTGTCAGTATAGGACCACAGCGCTGTCAGATTGTCACTATAGGACCACAGTGCTGTCAGAATATCAGTATAGGACCACTGTGCTGTCAAATTGTCAGTATAGGTCCACCATGCTGTCAGATTGTCAGTATAGGACCACTGTGCTGTCATATTGTCAGTATAGGACCACTGTGCTGTCAAATTGTCAGTATAGGTCCACAGCGCTGTCAGATTGTCAGTATAGGACCACAGTGCTGTCAGACTGTCAGTATTGAACCACAGTGCTGTAAGATTGTCGGTATAGGTCCACAGTGCTGTCAGACTGTCTGTATAGGTCCACAGTGCTCTCAGATTGTCAATATAAATCCACCGTGCTGTCAGATTGTCAGTATAGGACCACAGTGCTGTCAGATTGTCACTATAGGACCACAGTGCTATCAGATTGTCAGTATAGGACCACTGTCCTGTCAAATTGTCTGTACAGGACCACAATGACGCCAGACTGTCGGTATAGGTCCACAGTGCTGTCAAATTGTCTGTATTGGTCCACAGTGCTCTCAGATTGTCAATATAAATCCACCGTGCTGTCAGATTGTCAGTATAGGTCCACAGTGCTGTCAGATTGTCAGTATAGGACCACTGTGCTGTCAAATTGTCAGTATAGGACCACTGTGCTGTCAAATTGTCAGTATAGGTCCACCATGCTGTCAGATTGTCAGTATAGGACCACTGTGCTGTCATATTGTCAGTATAGGACCACAGTGCTGTCAAATTGTCTGTATTGGTCCACAGTGCTCTCAGATTGTCAATATAAATTCGACTTCCGGGTTGGAGCGATCTGGTCTCATCCGCGCTTCGGTCTGCAGGTTGTATAACTTTTTCATTACATTTCATTACATTTCATTATAGTACAACGGTCTGATTTGTCTAATCTTAGCAATTTCCTCTTAGCTAGCTACATAGTCGTCGTTGTATCAAAGATAATTGCGTAATTATCGTATTTCGTCGTCTCCTATCTGTCGTCTCCTATCTGTCCAACACGTTCACCGTCTACCGTAGCACTGTAGTAACTATCACACTCAACTGAACGTCTTGATTAGTGTAGTGTTAGCTAGCTACATAGCTAGCTACATAGTTGTCTTTGCTGTCTTCGTATCCAAGATAATTGTGTAGCTTAGAGTGTGGAGTCTTAGAGTGATAATTGCGTTATTATCGTATTTCGTCGCCCTCCTATCTGCCTAGCAGCTAGCCAGCTAGCATACGTTCACCGGCTACCGTAGCACTGTAGTAACTATCACACTCAACTGAACGACTTGATTAGTGTAGTGTTAGCTAGCTACATAGCTAGCTACATAGTTGTCTTTGCTGTCTTCGTATCCAAGATAATTGTGTAGTTTAGAGTGTGTAGTCTTAGAGTGATTATCTTAATTCACCGAGGTTAGCTAGCCAGCTATTTTGTCGTCCTTAACGTAGGAGACACTCCTAGCTAGCCAATAGCCAGCCAACGTCTACTGAATAGAACTTTCGCATTCCGGTCGCATTCCGCGTCGCTCCACAGGTAGTATCACTTTTTCATTTAATTTCATTACAGTCCCAACGGTGTGATTTGTTTGATCGTAGCTAGCTACATAGCTAGCTACATAGCCGTCTTTGTTTCAAAGATAATTGTGTAGTCTAGAGCGATTTTCTAGGTTAGCTAGCCAGCTATTGTCGTTCTCCTATCGCAACGTAACGTAACCAACACTGCTAGCTAGCCAGCTAGCTCCCGATAAGCAGCATTGTAGAAACTTCACACTCAACGGTACGACTTGATTAGGGTAGTGTCAACAACGCAGCTAGCCTACCCCAGCAGTACTCTATCATTTTAATCATTTTAGTCAATTAGATTCTTGCTACGTAAGCTTAACTTTCTGAACATTCGAGACGTGTAGTCCACTTGTCATTCCAATCTCCTCTGCATTAGCGTAGCCTCTTCTCTAGCCTGTCAACTATGTGTCTGTCTATCCCTGTTCTCTCCTCTCTGCACAGACCATACAAACGCTCCACACCGCGTGGCCGCGGCCACCCTAATCTGGTGGTCCCAGCGCGCACGACCCACGTGGAGTTCCAGGTCTCCGGTAGCCTCTGGAACTGCCGATCTGCGGCCAACAAGGCAGAGTTCATCTCAGCCTATGCCTCCCTCCAGTCCCTCGACTTCTTGGCTCTGACGGAAACATGGATCACCACAGACAACACCGCTACTCCTACTGCTCTCTCTTCGTCCGCCCACGTGCTCTCGCACACCCCGAGAGCTTCTGGTCAGCGGGGTGGTGGCACTGGGATCCTCATCTCTCCCAAGTGGTCATTCTCCCTTTCTCCCCTTACCCATCTGTCTATCGCCTCCTTTGAATTCCATGCTGTCACAGTTACCAGCCCTTTCAAGCTTAACATCCTTATCATTTATCGCCCTCCAGGTTCCTCGGAGAGTTCATCAATGAGCTTGATGCCTTGATAAGCTCCTTTCCTGAGGACGGCTCACCTCTCACAGTTCTGGGCGACTTTAACCTCCCCACGTCTACCTTTGACTCATTCCTCTCTGCCTCCTTCTTTCCACTCCTCTCCTCTTTTGACCTCACCCTCTCACCTTCCCCCCCTACTCACAAGGCAGGCAATACGCTCGACCTCATCTTTACTAGATGCTGTTCCTCCACTAACCTCATTGCAACTCCCCTCCAAGTCTCCGACCACTACCTTGTATCCTTTTCCCTCTCGCTCTCATCCAACACTTCCCACACTGCCCCTACTCGGATGGTATCGCGCCGTCCCAACCTTCGCTCTCTCTCCCCCGCTACTCTCTCCTCTTCCATCCTATCATCTCTTCCCTCTGCTCAAACCTTCTCCAACCTCTCCTCTCCTCCCTTTCTGCATCCTTTGACTCTCTATGTCCCCTATCCTCCAGGCCGGCTCGGTCCTCCCCTCCCGCTCCGTGGCTCGACGACTCATTGCGAGCTCACAGAACAGGGCTCCGGGCAGCCGAGCGGAAATGGAGGAAAACTCGCCTCCCTGCGGACCTGGCATCCTTTCACTCCCTCCTCTCTACATTTTCCTCCTCTGTCTCTGCTGCTAAAGCCACTTTCTACCACTCTAAATTCCAAGCATCTGCCTCTAACCCTAGGAAGCTCTTTGCCACCTTCTCCTCCCTCTTGAATCCTCCTCCCCCTCCCCCTCCTCCCCTCTCTGCAGATGACTTCGTCAACCATTTTGAAAAGAAGGTCGACGACATCCGATCCTCGTTTGCTAAGTCAAACGACACCGCTGGTTCTGCTCACACTGCCCTACCCTGTGCTCTGACCTCTTTCTCCCTCTCTCTCCAGATGACATCTCGCGTCTTGTGACGGCCGGCCGCCCAACAACCTGCCCGCTTGACCCTATCCCCTCCTCTCTTCTCCAGACCATCTCCGGTGACCTTCTCCCTTACCTCACCTCGCTCATCAACTCATCCCTGACCGCTGGCTACGTCCCTCCCGTCTTCAAGAGAGCGAGAGTTGCACCCCTTCTGAAAAAACCTACACTCGATCCCTCCGATGTCAACAACTACAGACCAGTATCCCTTCTTTCTTTTCTCTCCAAAACTCTTGAACGTGCCGTCCTTGGCCAGCTCTCCCGCTATCTCTCTCAGAATGACCTTCTTGATCCAAATCAGTCAGGTTTCAAGACTAGTCATTCAACTGAGACTGCTCTTCTCTGTATCACGGAGGCGCTCCGCACTGCTAAAGCTAACTCTCTCTCCTCTGCTCTCATCCTTCTAGACCTATCGGCTGCCTTCGATACTGTGAACCATCAGATCCTCCTCTCCACCCTCTCCGAGTTGGGCATCTCCGGCGCGGCCCACGCTTGATTGCGTCCTACCTGACAGGTCGCTCCTACCAGGTGGCGTGGCGAGAATCCGTCTCCTCACCACGTGCTCTCACCACTGGTGTCCCCAGGGCTCTGTTCTAGGCCCTCTCCTATTCTCGCTATACACCAAGTCACTTGGCTCTGTCATAACCTCACATGGTCTCTCCTATCATTGCTATGCAGACGACACACAATTAATCTTCTCCTTTCCCCTTCTGACGACCAGGTGGCGAATCGCATCTCTGCATGTCTGGCAGACATATCAGTGTGGATGACGGATCATCACCTCAAGCTGAACCTCGGCAAGACGGAGCTGCTCTTCCTCCCGGGAAGGACTGCCCGTTCCATGATCTCGCCATCACGGTTGACAACTCCATTGTGTCCTCGTCCCAGAGCGCTAAGAACCTTGGCGTGATCCTGAACAACACCCTGTCGTTCTCAAATAACATCAAGGCGGTGGCCCGTTCCTGTAGGTTCATGCTCTACAACATCCGCAGAGTACGACCCTGCCTCACACAGGAAGCGGCGCAGGTCCTAATCCAGGCACTTGTCATCTCCCGTCTGGATTACTGCAACTCGCTGTTGGCTGGGCTCCCTGCCTGTGCCATTAAACCCCTACAACTCATCCAGAACGCCGCAGCCAGTCTGGTGTTCAACCTTCCCAAGTTCTCTCACGTCACCCCGCTCCTCCGCTCTCTCCACTGGCTTCCAGTTGAAGCTCGCATCCGCTACAAGACCATGGTGCTTGCCTACGGAGCTGTGAGGGGAACGGCACCTCACTACCTCCAGGCTCTGATCAGGCCCTACACCCAAACAAGGGCACTGCGTTCATCCACCTCTGCCCTGCTCGCCTCCCTACCACTGAGGAAGTACAGTTCCCGCTCAGCCCAGTCAAAACTGTTCGCTGCTCTGGCCCCCCAATGGTGGAACAAACTCCCTCACGACGCCAGGACAGCGGAGTCAATCACCACCTTCCGGAGACACCTGAAACCCCACCTCTTTAAGGAATACCTAGGATAGGATAAAGTAATCCTTCTCCCCCCCCCCCCTTAAAAGACCTAGATGCACTATTGTAAAGTGGCTGTTCCACTGGATGTCATAAGGTGAAAGCACCAATTTGTAAGTCGCTCTGGATAAGAGCGTCTGCTAAATGACTTAAATGTAAATGTAAATGATAAATCCACCGTGCTGTCAGATTGTCAGTATAGGACCACAGCGCTGTCAGATTGTCACTATAGGACCACAGTGCTATCAGATTGTCAGTATAGGACCACAGTGCTGTCAGATTGTCACTATAGGACCACAGTGCTATCAGATTGTCAGTATAGGACCACAGTGCTGTCAAATTGTCAGTATAGGACCACAGTGCTATCAGATTGTCAGTATAGGACAATAGTGCTGTCAAATTGTGTGTATAGTACCACAGTGCTGTCAGACTATCAGTATAGGACCACATTGACGTCAAACTGTCAGTATAGGTCTACAGTGCTGTCAGACTGTCAGTACAGGTCCACAGTGCTGTCAAATTGTCTGTATAGGTCTACAGTGCTCTCAGATTGTCAATATATGTCCACCGTGCTGTCAGACTGTCAGTATAAGTCCACAGTGCTGTCAGACTGTCTGTATAGGACCACAGTGCTGGCAGTGTATGTCCACAGTGCCGTTAGACTTTCAGTATAGGTCCACAGTGCTGTCAGATTGTCAGTATAGGACCACAGTGCAGTTAGACTTTCAGTATAGGACCACAGTGCAGTTAGACTTTCAGTATAGGACCACAGTGCAGTTAGACTTTCAGTATAGGACCACAGTGCAGTTAGACTTTCAGTATAGGACCACAGTGCAGTTAGACTTTCAGTATAGGTCCACAGTGCTGTCAGCTTTTCAGTATAAGTCCACATTGCTGTCAGATTGTCAGTATAAGACCACAGTGCCGTCAGACTGTCTGTATAGGGCCACAGTGCTGGCAGACTGTCAGTATAAGTCCACAGTGCTGTCAGACTGTCAGTATAGGAACACAGTGCTGTCAAACTGTCAGTAGAGGACCACAGTGTTGTCAGACTGTCATTGTAGGACCACAGTGCTGTCAGACTGTCAGTATTGGTCCGCAGTGTGTCGTGGAAATTTCCTCTATTTACCAAATCATGGGAGCAAACCACACACACACGTCAGAGTTAGTTATACAAGTCCATCTTTAATTATATGAGCTCTTATCACAATCCCGTGACTCTCAGATAAATTCAGTGTCTCCCAGTGAATTCTCTCTGAGAGCCCCCTTACAATGCAACTCAGTTCCTTTAATAGCAAAGACACCCATAGTCAGACAGCATAGACATAATTCATCGTTCAGCTTTGTCTCCTTTCATAAACCAAATCCTCCATATCAACAGGCATATATCAAATTGTCATTGATATACAACCCACTCTAAACACAAAGTCACGGATAGGAGAGTGACCCTACAGGTCAACAAAGAGGGAGCATAGAATGATTCCAGACACTGCAACCCCTCCTTTCCCCACTGGGAAAGTTAGGGAGTATAAGATATGTTTACACATGATGACACTTTGACCTCTCCCCTCTCATGTGGCCCATGCAACTTAGTCCTGACATAGAACAGATAACTGCCAATGGCCACCACTATAGTACAACAAAATACATTCTTATGAGAAGTAACTTACACACATTTGATGAATATTAAACATCTTACAAATGTTACCAACATATTCTGATAATTCCACGACAAGTGCTGTCAGACTGTCGGTATAGGTCCACAGGGCTGTCAAATTGTCAGTGTAGGTCCACAGTGCTGTCAGATTGTCAGTATAGGTCCACAGTGCTGTCAAATTGTCAGTATAGGTCCACAGTGCTGTCAAATTGTCAGTGTAGGTCCACAGTGCTATCAGATTGTCTGTATAGGTTCATAGTGCTGTCAGAATGTCGGAATAGGACCAGAGTGCTGTCAAATTGTCTGTACAGGACCACAGTGACGCCAGACTGTCAGTATAGGTCCACAGTGCTGTCAAATTGTCTGTATTGGTCCACAGTGCTCTCAGATTGTCAATATAAATCCACCGTGCTGTCAGATTGTCAGTATAGGACCACAGCGCTGTCAGATTGTCACTATAGGACCACAGTGCTGTCAAATTGTCTGTATAGGACAATAGTGCTGTCAAATTGTGTGTATAGTACCACAGTGCTGTCAGACTATCAGTATAGGACTACATTGACATCAAACTGTCAGTATAGGACCACAGTGCCGTCATACTGTCAGTACAGGTCCACAGTGCTGTCAAATTGTCTGTATAGGACCACAGTGCTGGCAGACTGTCTGTATAGGACCACAGTGCTGGCAGACTGTCTGTATAGGGCCACAGTGCTGGCAGTGTATGTCCACAGTGCTGTCAGATTGTCAGTATAAGACCACAGTGCTGTCAGATTGCCTGTATAGGACCACAGTGCTGTCAGACTGTCTGTATAGGGCCACAGTGCTGGCAGACTGTCAGTATAGGAACACAGTGCTGTCAAACTGTCAGCATAGGACCATAGTGCTGTCAAACTGTCAGTAGAGGACCACAGTGCTGTCAGACTGTATGTATAGGACCACACTGCTGTCAGAATGTCTGTATAGGACCACAGTGCTGTAAGATTGTCAGGATAGGTCCACAGTGCTGTCAGATTGTCAGTATAGGACCACAGTGCTGTCAGACTGTCTGTATTGGACTACAGTGCTTTCAGACTGTCTGTATAGGTCCACAGTGCTGTCAGACTGTCAGTATTGGACCACGATGCTGTCAGACTGTCAGTATAGGACCACAGTGCTGTCAGACTGTCAGTATAGGACCACAGTGCTGTCAGACTGTCTGTATAGGTGCACCATGCAGTCAGATTGTCAGTTACGGTCCATAGTCCTGTCAGATTGTCTGTATAGGTGCACCATGCAGTCAGATTGTCTGTATAGGTGCACCATGCAGTCAGATTGTCAGTATAGG
Source organism: Oncorhynchus nerka (assembly GCF_034236695.1). Taxonomy (NCBI): domain Eukaryota; kingdom Metazoa; phylum Chordata; class Actinopteri; order Salmoniformes; family Salmonidae; genus Oncorhynchus; species Oncorhynchus nerka. The sequence goes on from NC_088406.1 coordinate 12,518,524, forward strand.
TCCACAGTGCTGTCAGATTGGAAGGATATATCCACAGTCCTGTCAGATTATCAGTATAGGTTCACAGTGCTGTCAGATTGTCACTATAGGACCACAGTGCTGTCAAATTGTCTCTATAGGACAATAGTGCTGTCAAATTGTGTGTATAGTACCACAGTGCTGTCAGACTATCAGTATAGGACCACATTGACATCAAACTGTCAGTATAGGACCACAGTGCCGTCATACTGTCAGTACAGGTCCACAGTGCTGTCAAATTGTCTGTATAGGACCACAGTGCTGGCAGACTGTCTGTATAGGACCACAGTGCTGGCAGACTGTCTGTATAGGGCCACAGTGCTGGCAGTGTATGTCCACAGTGCTGTCAGATTGTCAGTATAAGACCACAGTGCTGTCAGATTGCCTGTATAGGACCACAGTGCTGTCAGACTGTCTGTATAGGGCCACAGTGCTGGCAGACTGTCAGTATAGGAACACAGTGCTGTCAAACTGTCAGCATAGGACCATAGTGCTGTCAAACTGTCAGTAGAGGACCACAGTGCTGTCAGACTGTATGTATAGGACCACACTGCTGTCAGAATGTCTGTATAGGACCACAGTGCTGTAAGATTGTCAGGATAGGTCCACAGTGCTGTCAGATTGTCAGTATAGGACCACAGTGCTGTCAGACTGTCTGTATTGGACTACAGTGCTTTCAGACTGTCTGTATAGGTCCACAGTGCTGTCAGACTGTCAGTATTGGACCACGGTGCTGTCAGACTGTCAGTATAGGACCACAGTGCTGTCAGACTGTCAGTATAGGACCACAGTGCTGTCAGACTGTCTGTATAGGTGCACCATGCAGTCAGATTGTCAGTTACGGTCCATAGTCCTGTCAGATTGTCTGTATAGGTGCACCATGCAGTCAGATTGTCTGTATAGGTGCACCATGCAGTCAGATTGTCAGTATAGGTCCACAGTGCTGTCAGATTGGAAGGATATATCCACAGTCCTGTCAGATTATCAGTATAGGTTCACAGTGCTGTCATATTGTCAGTATAGGACCACAGTGCTGTCAGAATATCAGTGTAGGTCCACAGTGCTGTCAGATTGGAAGGATATATCCACAGTCCTGTCAGATTATCAGTATAGGTTCACAGTGCTGTCAGATTGTCAGTATACGTCCACAGTGCTGTCAGACTGTTAGGATTGGACCAAAGTCCTGGAAGACTGTCTGCATTGGACCACAGTGCTGTCAGACTGTCAGTGTAGGACCACAGCGCTGTCAGACTGTCAGAATAGGACCACAGTGCTGTCAGACTGTCTGTATAGGACCAAAGTGCTGTCAGAATGTCTGTATCGTTCCACAGTGCTGTCAGACTGATTGTCTGCATTGGACAACAGCGCTGTCAGACTGTCAGAATAGGACCACAGTGCTGTCAGAATGTCAATATAGGTCCACAGTGCTGTCAGAATGTCAATATAGGTCCACAGTGCTGTCAGACTGTCAATATAGGTCCACAGTGCTGTCAGACTGTCAGTATAGGACCACAGTGCTGTCAGACTGTCAGTATAGGACCACAGTGCTGTCAGACTGTCTGTATAGGTCCACAGTGCTGTCAGACTGTCTGTATAGTTCCACAGTGCTGTCAGACTGTCAGTATAGTTCCACAGTGCTGTCAGACTGTCTGTATAGGTCCACAGTGCTGTCAGACTGTCTGTATAGTTCCACAGTGCTGTCAGACTGTCAGTATTGGATCAAAGTGTTGTCAGACTGTCATTTTAGGACCACAGTTCTGTCAGACTATCAGAAGGACATTAATTATGTAGCATGCAGTGGGCAGAGCAGGGCTTTTTTTGCAATGGGGGAGGAAAGGCTAGGGTTACTGTTAATGACACTAAGGCTGGAGCTTGTTGTGTCTGTGTAGATCACTCAGTACTCTATTGTCTTCTACTAACAGGAGGCATGACCCAGTGGGGTCGCGTTATCTTCTCTACTCTTATTACGGTATACTTTAGAATCATTCACACACACACCACCCCACACACACAACCTCACAACGTGCGTTGGCAAGAATCTGCTCTGGCAGTTAAGAAGAAATGGAGGAGATTTGTATTATTTACGTAACTAGGATAGTCAGTAACAACAAATTCTTATTTACAATGACGGCCTACCCCAGCCAAAGCCGGACAACATTTAGGCCAATCATGCGCCACCATGTCGTGTGCATGATGTGATGCAGCCTGGATTCAAACCAGGTACTGCAGTGACACCTTTTGCGCTGAGATGCACTGTCTAAGACCACTGCACCACTCGGGAGCCCTGAGGTTCTGAGATGACAGTTATTGGCAGAGAAACAGCTACTATGGAGAATGGAGAGGTAGAGAAACAGCTACTATAGAGAATGGAGAGAAACAGCTACTAGAGAGAATGGAGTGAAACAGCTACTATAGAGAATGGAGAGAAACAGCTACTATAGAGAATGGAGAGTTAGAGAAACAGCTACTATAGAGAATAGAGAGAAACAGCTACTATAGAGAATGGAGAGAAACAGCTACTATAGAGAATGAAGAGAAACAGCTACTATAGAGAATGGCGAGAAACAGCTACTATAGAGAATGGAGAGAAACAGCTACTATAGAGAATGGAGAGAAACAGCTACTATAGAGAATGGAGAGAAACAGCTACTATAGAGAATGGAGAGAAACAGCTACTATAGAGAATGGAGAGAAACAGCTACTATAGAGAATGGAGAGAAACAGCTACTATAGATAATGGAGAGGTAGAGGAACAGCTACTATAGAGAATAGAGAGAAACAGCTACTATAGAGAATGGAGAGGTAGAGGAACAGCTACTATAGAGAATAGAGAGAAACAGCTACTATAGAGAATGGAGAGAAACAGCTACTATAGAGAATGGAGAGAAACAGCTACTATAGAGAATGGAGAGAAACAGCGACTATAGAGAATGGAGAGAAACAGCTACTATAGAGAATGGAGAGGTAGAGAAACAACTACTATAGAGAATGAAGAGAAACAGCTACTATAGAGAATGGCGAGAAACAGCTACTATAGAGAATGGAGAGAAACAGCTACTATAGAGAATGGAGAGAAACAGCTACTATGGAGAATGGAGAGAAACAGCTACTATAGAGAATGGAGAGAAACAGCTACTATAGAGAATGGAGAGAAACAGCTACTATAGAGAATGGAGAGAAACAGCTACTATAGAGAATGGAGAGAAACAGCTACTATAGAGAATGGAGAGAAACAGCTACTATAGAGAATGGAGAGGTAGAGAAACAGCTACTATAGAGAATGGAGTGAAACAGCTACTATAGAGAATGGAGAGAAACAGCTACTATAGAGAATGGAGAGAAACAGCTACTATAGAGAATGGAGAGGTAGAGAAACAGCTACTATGGAGAATGGAGAGAAACAGCTACTATAGAGAATGGAGAGAAACAGCTACTATAGAGAATGGAGAGAAACAGCTACTATAGAGAATGGAGAGGAACAGCTACTATAGAGAATGGAGAGAAATAGTTTCTCTAGAGAAATGAAGGGAAACAGTTACCGTAGAGACAGGAGTGAAGGTGGAGAACATTGTCATAAACTAGAGTGGTCTATGTACCATGGCATTCCGGTTTAATAAAAGGTTAGGATTGTAATTGCAGTTTTAGGTTAAAACCAAAGGAAAGGCTTTTCTCACATATCTCTTGTGTTCTGTGTTTGTATAGGCAAGGCCACTGTAATCTTCTGCATTGGACCACCGGCTGCCATGAAGGCCAAGCTGATAATAGTGAATGTGACTTCATTCTTTGTCTGTGATTATACCAGAGCTTTGGAGCATGAAAGATAATCACTTTACCTAGTCCACACACACACACACACACACATACACACACACACACACACACACACACACACACACACACACACACACGCAAACACACACACACACACACACACACACACACACACACACACACATGCACACACACACACACACACACACAACACACATGCACACACACACACACACACACACACACACACACACACACACACACACACACACACACACACACACACACACACACACACACACGCAAACACACCTAGTCCACACACACACACACACACACACACACGCAAACACACACGCAAACACACACACACACGCAAACACACACACACACACAAACACACACACACATACACACATACGCAAACACACACACACGCAAACACACACACACACACGCAAACACACACACACACGCAAACACACACACACACACAAACACACACACACATACACACATACGCAAACACACATACGCAAACACACACACACACGTAGGTACACTTTAACAGACACAGTGTGACCGTTTTAATGAGTTGTCCCGACACAAAAACAGCATTTTGTCACAAGTGACCTTTAATATTTTACTCAGGGACACTGGGGCATCTTCCTTATTCTGGGTGCTTCAGACACCACACACACACTTGCAGACACATGGCCACACACACACACACACACACACACACACACTTTATCCCGGAAGGGAGGTGGACAAAGAGGCCATGGTTTTGTTTAACTATTTCATCTCCCGAATGCTTGAAGGTACTAATGTCCTCCCAGATCTGTGACGGATGACTACATCAGGGAAACACCACTAAATCAATAACATCATGGTTGGCTAGCCTGTAGCCGCCCAACAGTAAGCAACCACCCCCACAGTCAATCCTTACCAATGAGAGTGGGCGTCTGGAATTGATTGATTAAGAAAGACTCCCTCTCACACAATGTAGGAGGGCAACTCCACGGTAACGGAATTGCGCTGAGACTCAAAAACAATTTATTTCAAAGCTTAATAAATCATACAACTCTATGCACAAGGATTTTTTTTAAACAATTTACACTGAACATTTTTTACAAAAACCCATTTACTAGAAGAACTGTGTAGATGCAAAGTTTGATTACAGAATTTCGGTAAAAATCTCCCTCAGTTTTTGATATGATATATTTTGGATATTGAACTATTTATATCAGTATCAGTAGTGAATGTCATTCTCATCAGGGTGATGTATCCGGAATAGGCACACGTGGGTATAAATATCAAATATCCTGCTTTGCATATTTGGGTATTATTCTACACACTGGCTGTTATATTAATGAGCTCCGCCCCCCAAACAAGACCACATTTGGTTGGACCGGATCAAATCTGAACCAATCATAGACATCTATGTTTCACAAGTTTGGACATCAAATGACAGTAGAGTTCAGTACAGTACTGTAGTAAAGTAGAGTAGAGTAGAGTTCAGTAGAGTACTGTAAAGTACAGTAGAGTACAGTATAGTTGAGTTCAGTATAGTACAGCTCAGAACAATACAGTAGAGTTCAGTAGAGTACTGTAGTAAAGTAGAGTAGAGTAGAGTTCAGTAGAGTACTGTAAAGTACAGTAGAGTACAGTATAGTAGAGTTCAGTATAGTACAGCTCAGAACAATACAGTAGAGTTCAGTAGAGTACTGTAGTAAAGTACAGTAGAGTTCAGTAAAGTACAGTAGAGTAGAGTTCAGTAGAGTACTGTAGTAAAGTACAGTAGAGTACAGTACAGTAGAGTTCAGTACAGTACAGCTCAGAACAATACAGTAGATTTCAGTAGAGTACAGTATAGTTAAGTGCAGAACAATAGAGTACATTATAGTGTACTCATCTCTAGTGTACTCTACAGTCAATTGTACTGTACTCAACTCAACTTTTCTTTAGTGTACTCTACTGTGCTGTGCTCTCCAAACTTGTGTACCCAAATGTGGTTTGTGACTACTTTGATTTACCATTGTAGCCAATTCAATTGCAGAAATTCTGTTTCAGATCTTTCAGAAATTCCGTTACCGATTTGGTAATATTGTTTCGAGTTTTAATCATGTAATCATTCATAAGCAAAATGTTTATCAGTACAAACAATATAACTAATTGTTAGGTCTACCTTTACTTGTTACTTCTGTGAACTTTCGTTGCCTCCCTCCTTATGAGGGAGAGAAATTAAAAATATATCTTAAAGATAGTTTTGTTTTTGGTAACGGATTTTTAAAGGCACAAGGCAATATTTCTTAAACAGGAAATATAAATGTTGATATTAGTTGGCAGGGGTATTTATGTCAACATTATTGTGTTTTGATGTATTTCTGACACCGTTCAGACTTTTTCTGCTAGATGTTTTCCAAGACCCCTTTTCCATCTAACCTAATTTAACCACATTTTTAGGATGGAAAACGGTTGAAAAATGTATATACACATTAATTTCTCAGAAATATGGACTCTTAGCTTTCATTTCACACCCAATTTGACATGTTGTCATGAACTTCATATGTTAGTGGGTCCTTTTACATGGAAATGACCAGGTGCTATTGACGAGATCGGCACAAATGTACTGCATGCATGTCTCTTGTATGTCTAATTAAGGTCCTGGACTGTTCATTAACCCAGACGCTAAAGGACTCTGCCATTGGCCTGTTCTTTGTTTACAGCACATCCAGATCTGACTGACGACTGAGATCCATCCTAATGATTGAGTTGAGCGATTTACACATCAGGGCTGAGCAGGCGTCACTATGGTGGGAAATTCATTAAATAAGTTCATTGGATTGAATAGGTTGATCGTTATGGATCAATTCCGGGAGCAGTTGGTAAACTCAACAATCAACAAGGAATCGACCGCATGGGGGAATTATTGTAATCAAAATGGAAATCTGTATTATTTAATTACTGCAGTAATGGAGGTGGTCGGTAATCACCCCTGGAGGTGATCACTGAGACCTCAACCAGCTGGTTTACTGCAGTAATGGAGGTGGTTGGTAATCACCCCTGGAGGTGATCACTGAGACCTCAACCAGCTGGTTTACTGCAGTAATGGAGGTGGTTGGTAATCACCCCTGGAGGTGATCACTGAGACCTCAACCAGCTGGTTTACTGCAGTAATGGAGGTGGTTGGTAATCACCCCTGGAGGTGATCACTGAGACCTCAACCAGCTGGTTTACTGCAGTAATGGAGGTGGTCGGTAATCACCCCTGGAGGTGATCACTGAGACCTCAACCAGCTGGTTTGAGCCACAGCATTCTATAGCAAAGTCCATCCTCCTTCAGTCTACATGACACACAGCAGATGTATGGAATGGGTCACAAGATTAAGACTTGTATGAAAGATACTTATAATTCACAGCAGACAGTAACAGTTTTCAATGTGTAGAGACCAGGGTCTGGCCCCCCAAGCTCCATACTGGAGCCATCTCCCCCTGGTACCCCAGTACAGAAACATTAACTCATGCTCTGGAATGCGGTACCCACAAAGACATTGTAAATCTCCTGTCAGTGTCAACCATTTGATGCAATAAAAGTAGAACATAATCTTTCCACAATAAGCGCCAGAGACAACTGTGGTTGTTTGGTTTCTGTGGACTAAAGGAATGGCTAAAACTGTCCTGTACGTTCACATACAGTGCATTAGGACAGTATTCAAAGCCCTTGACTTTTTCCACATTTTATTACGTTACAGACTCGTTCTAAAATGGATAAAAATAAAACATGTTCCTCATCAATTGGCACACAGAAATACCTTATTTATATGTATTCAGACCCTTGCTATGAGACTTGAAAATGAGCTCAAATGAGTTTCCATAGATCATCCTTGAGATGTTTCTACAACTTTAGTCCACCTGTGGTAAATTCAATTGATTGGACATGATTTGGAAAGGCACACACCCCTCTAGAGTATATAGGGTCTCACAGTTGACAGTGCATATCAGAGCAAAAAATAAACCATGAGGTCGAAGCAATTGTCTCCAAGACAGGATTGTGTCGAGGCACAGATCTGGGGAAGGGTACCAAAACATTCCTGCAGGATTGAAGATCCCCAAGAACACAGTGGCCTCCATCATTCTTAATTGGAAGAAGTTTGGAACCATCAAGAATCTTGAGAGCCTGCCACCTAGCCAAACTGAGCATTTAAGGGGGGAAAGGGTTTTGGTCAGGGAGGTGACCAAGAACCCGATGGTCATTCTGACAGAGCTCCAGAGTTCCTCTGTGAAGATGGGAGAACCTTCCAGAAGGACAACCATTTCTGCAGCATTCCACCAATCAGGCCCTTATGGTAGAGTGGCCAGACGGAAGCCACTCCTCTGTAAAAGCCACATGACAGTCCGCTTGGACTTTGCCAAAACACACTCAGACCATGAGGACTCAGACCATGAGAAACAAGATTCTCTGGTCTATGAAACCAAGATTGAACTCTGTGGCCTAAATGCCACTTGTCACATCTGGAGGAAACCAAGCACCATCCCAACGGTGAAGCATGGTGTTGGCAGCATCATGCTGAGGGGATGTTTTTCAGCAGCAGGGACTGGGAGACTAGTCAGGATCGAGGGAAAGATGAACAGAGCAAAGTATAGAGAGATCCTTGATGAAATCCTGCTCCAGAGTGCTCAGGACCTCATACTGGGGTGAAGGTTCACCTTCCAACAGGACAACAACCCCTAAGCGCACAGCCAAGTCAGGTAGTGGCTTCCGGACAAGTCTCTGAATGTCCTTGAGTAGCCCAGCCTGAGCCCAGACTCGAACCCAATTGAACATCTCTGGAGAGACCTGAAAATAGGTGTGCAGCGATGCTCCCCATCCATCCTGACAGAGCGGGAGAGGATCTGAGAATGGGAGAAACTTCCCAAATACAATGTGCCAAGCTTGTAGTGTCATACCCAAAAGAAGACTCAAGGCTGTAATTGCTGCCAAATATGCTTCAACAAAGTACTGAGTAAAGGGTCTGAATCTTATGTAAATGTGATATTTCTGTTTTTTCTAAAACATCTCTAAAAACCTGTTTTTTCTTTGTCGTTATGGGGTATTGTGTCTAGATTGTTGAGGGGGGGGGGGTTATTTGATCAATTTTATAATGAAATGTAACCGACCGGCTCAAATCAGTCATATGCAGCAAAATTTGAAATTGTGTTTTTTACATTGAATAAAAGTAGAAACTCAGAGCTAGAAAATAGTATTTCATACACTACAGTTGAGGAACAATGGAAAATGATTCTACTTTGAATGTTGATAAACTTGTAACATCCCTTTTGATAAAATGGCCTTTGAATGTTTTGGTACTACTACTGGAGAGCCCTCCTTTGTCTACACCCATTCAGCATTGTTGACACCCTCTCAAGCTTCCGAACTTCCGAATACTGCCCCCTAGCCCAAAGAAGTTAAGACATGTAGCTAGCTAGCTAGCTAGCTAAACAATTAACCATAATCCCAACTCATGACGTTACTACCCTGCATGAATCTGCAGGTAGCTAAACAACCAGGTTCAATGTTAGCTAACAAACATTAGGCTGTAACAAGCAAAGCAAATGGCTCTGAGATACAAATAATATTACTACAGAGATCATAAACATAATGATAGCTAGCGAGCCAGCCAGCTAACGTTAGCTAGCTAGCTAACAGTCCACTTTAACTTGAAATCAAAACTACTTTCTCACAAAATTAGAAACATGCAATGTATAAAAATGTAGCTAGATACATAGATAGACGCTTCTCACTCTCTGTCACAGATGCCATACTTTCCCTTAGTTTGAAGATGTAATCCGGAGACAGGTGTTATCATACTCTAATTACACTGATTTCAAAACTCAGTCCCCCATTTTATTTGTATTTACAGATGGCATACACGTTTGTTATTAAGGCACATGAAAGCTCACATGTTCCAGAAGGCATGTCTGCCTAAAAACACATTTCATTTTTGTTTTAAAGGTGACATTCAAATGGCTCATGTGAAGCAGTCATGCATGACGTACGCCTGGTTTCCTGAAACGACTCACATATGTGTAAAAAGTCAAGGGGTCTGAATACTTTCTGAATGCGCTGTACAGTCTTGCTTCTGCTCTCTGTCGGAAATGGAAAGTGATACAATTAACCTGATCTCTGTCTATAGTACATGTCAATGAGTCATCCCACTGCTTGGGAAGTGCGAGAGAGGGGAGGGAGATAATGAAGGAGAGAATGGGGGTGCAAGAGGAGAGAGAGTGAGAGATACTGAAAGAGATTTGCATCTACTGTGCAGAATACATAGAGAAGAGTGAGGGAGGAAAGTGAGGGAGAGATGTGGAGGTACAGTATGAAAGGGCTAAGGGTGAGAGAGGAGGGTGAGGGGTGGAGGGAGAAAGGCTTTGCTTAAGTCAGAATCAATTATATTAATAAATCAGGAAGAATGTGTGTGAGGCCTTACAAACAGACAGTGTGTGTGTGTGTTTGTGTGTGTGTGTGTGTGTGTGTGTGTGTGTGTGTGTGTGTGTGTGTGTGTGTGTGTGTGTGTGTGTGTGTGTGTGTGTGTGTGTGTGTGTGTGTGCGTGCGTGCGTGCGTGCGTGCGTGCGTGCGTGCGTGCGTGCGTGCGTGCGTGCGTGCGTGCGAGCGAGCATCGAGCCAACTGTTACAAAGGGTTGTTTTTCTGCATGAGAGCCAAGGGCCAGCTGAACCCCCTGGTGAGGAGAGGGGGTGTGAAGGACGAGATAAGAGGGGGAGTGAAGGAGGAGAAAACCAACAGAGAGAGGAGGGGAGAGGTCCACAGGACTGAAAGAGGCGGAGCTAGCTAGCTAGCTAGCGTGAGCTAGCAGGAATTTTATCAGGTCAGGTCATATTAATATGTCGCCTGGTTTGCTTGGTTAGCTAGCTAACTAACAGGCAAGCAAGGTATGAATTCAGCTAGCTAGCTAGCCTGTTATGCTAGCGACGATTCTAACCGTTTAGCTAGCTAGCTAACATCATACATAGCTCTGAGTCAGGCTGGCACTGGCAGGAGTGTGGGGTAACGTTAATTATAGCATGGTCAGGGTGAATTAAATTCTTCAACATCTTGCTAGCTAGCTACATGGCACTGCCAGCTGCAGTCACATCATTTCTACCTAGTAGCATGACATTATTTAGAATTTCTGAAAGCAGTGGAAATGCAATTTGAGCTAGGCCAGAAAGGCCAGACCAACCTGGGTTGACTTCAAGGTGCAAATGGATGTGGGGTTTTGGTGGACTCCCATTTAACCGCTCAACAGATACCCAGCTGTCCAAATCTCACATCAGCCTGTTTCCATGGCAACTCTTCAAATAATCACTGTCCTTGACAATGTAGTGCATTCAGTCATTTTCAAATGCTTTAAATGCATATACACACACAGACACCAGGTGCATTACCACAATTGGAATGCATTAGTGGTGAGCTACTGATTCATAGACTGACTGGTGAGTTACTGATTCATAGACAGACTGGTGAGTTACTGATTCATAGATAAACTGGTGAGTTACTGATTCATAGACAGACTGGTGAGTTACTGATTCACAGACAGACTGGTGAGTTACTGATTCATAGACAGACTGGTGAGTTACTGATTCACAGACAGACTGGTGAGTTACTGATTCATAGATAAACTGGTGAGTTACTGATTCATAGACAGACTGGTGAGTTACTGATTCATAGACAGACTGATAAGTTACTGATTCATAGATAAACTGATGAGTTACTGATTCATAGACTGACTGGTGAGTTACTGATTCATAGACAGACTGGTGAGTTACTGATTCATAGATAAACTGGTGAGTTACTGATTCATAGACAGACTGATAAGTTACTGATTCATAGATAAACTGATGAGTTACTGATTCATAGACAGACTGGTGAGTTACTGATTCATAGATAAACTGATGAGTTACTGATTCATAGACTGACTGGTGAGTTACTGATTCATAGACAGACTGATAAGTTACTGATTCATAGATAAACTGATGAGTTACTGATTCACAGACAGACTGATGAGTAACTGATTCATAGACAGACTGGTGAGTTACTGATTCATAGACAGACTGGTGAGTTACTGATTCATAGACTGATGAGTTACTGATTCATAGACAGACTGGTGAGTTACTGATTCATAGACTGACTGGTGAGTTACTGATTCATAGACAGACTGGTGAGTTACTGATTCATAGACTGGTGAGTTACTGATTCATAGACTGATGAGTTACTGATTCAGACAGACTGGTGAGTTACTGATTCACAGACAGACCAATGAGTTGCTGATTCATAGACTGACTGGTGAGTTACTGATTCATAGACTGACTGGTGAGTTACTGATTCATAGACAGACTGGTGATTTACTGATTCACAGACAGACCAATGAGTTGCTGATTCATAGACTGACTGGTGAGTTACTGATTCATAGACTGACTGGTGAGTTACTGATTCATAGACAGACTGGTGAGTTACTGATTCATAGACAGACTGGTGAGTTACTGATTCATAGACTGACTGGTGAGTTACTGATTCATAGACAGACTGGTGAGTTACTGATTCATAGACTGGTGAGTTACTGATTCATAGACTGATGAGTTACTGATTCAGACAGACTGGTGAGTTACTGATTCACAGACAGACCAATGAGTTGCTGATTCATAGACTGACTGGTGAGTTACTGATTCATAGACAGACTGGTGATTTACTGATTCACAGACAGACCAATGAGTTGCTGATTCATAGACTGATGAGTTACTGATTCAGACAGACTGGTGAGTTACTGATTCACAGACAGACCAATGAGTTGCTGATTCATAGACTGACTGGTGAGTTACTGATTCATAGACTGACTGGTGAGTTACTGATTCATAGACAGACTGGTGATTTACTGATTCACAGACAGACCAATGAGTTGCTGATTCATAGACTGACTGGTGAGTTACTGATTCATAGACTGACTGGTGAGTTACTGATTCATAGACAGACTGGTGAGTTACTGATTCATAGACAGACTGGTGATTTACTGATTCATAGACAGACTGGTGAGTTACTGATTCACAGACAGACTGGTGAGTTACTGATTCATAGACAGACTGGTGAGTTACTGATTCATAGACAGACTGGTGAGTTACTGGGGGGGTTAGAGAGAGAGAAAAGGGAGGCAGATACAAAGACATGAATGATAAAACAACAGGTAGTACATATCTGTCCTGTCCTTGCATATTCAGCTACAGAGGTAGGCATACCGTGTAATAACATTTATTATTGTAATTTCCCCACTGTTGATTGGGGAAAAGGTGAAAGTGATGAGGGGAGTCTCTCAGCCCTGTAGACTCTTTCCTGGTCAGGAATGGTTTCTCTCCTATCTGACCTGAAGGATTTTCTGCCTCTGTTGGTTTCTTTTATTCCAGATCGCCTCGGTCTCTCGTCTTTCGTCTCAAGCAGTTTCCCCCTCCCCTTTTTTAATTGGTAATGCCAGAATGCCATTCCCTGACTTGTCCAGTGTGAACCGTTCTGGATCATCAGTTGCAGTCGCCTTAGAGCAATTCAAATCAAAAGTAGATGAAATTGAGGTCCATGAGCTGTGACAGAAGGCAGCCTCTCTGGTGAGAGACGGGAGTCTTGACTGTCCTGTTCTCCTCTGGTGGTCCGTTTAAAGTGTCCTTTCATGCCATCTTTCTGGGTACTCTGCCCTCTCAACACCCTCATGATAACCTCGACCATCTGGCCCTCTCTAGCTGCACTCTATCTCACCCGTTCTCCCCTCCTGCTCTCCTCTTGATCTCCAGGTAGCCTAGTGGTTAGAGTGTTGGGCCAGTAACCGATAGGTTGCTGGATTTAATCCCAGAGGTGACAAGGTACAAATCTGACGTTTTGCCCCTGAGCAAGGCAGTTAACCCACTGTTTCCTGGGCGCCGAAGACGTGGATGTCGATTAAGGCAGCACCCCGCACCGCTCTGATTCAGCGGGGTTGGGTTAAATGAGTAAGACACATTTCAGTTGAATGCATTCAGATGTACAACTGACTAGCTATCACCCTTCCCATCTACAGTATATTCATCTGTCTCGGAGGAGTGACAGTAATGTGGGAATTCAGAAGAGATATGAAAAGGCAAAATGGATGTAATTGGTCAACGTTCATGTTAAGAACTTGATGTGCTGCAACAGGGTGGGAGAACACGTCCAGTAGGTGTCAGCCCCAGTGTTTCTCCTGTCTGCTGGGCTCTGTGGGGAACACGTCCAGTAGTTGTCAGTCCCAGTGTTTCTCCTGTCTGCTGGGCTCTGTGGGGAACACGTCCAGTAGGTGTCAGTCCCAGTGTTTCTCCTGTCTGCTGGGCTCTGTGGGGAACACATCCAGTAGTTGTCAGTCCCAGTGTATCTCCTGTCTGCTGGGCTCTGTGGGGAACACGTCCAGTAGGTGTCAGTCCCAGTGTATCTCCTGTCCGCTGGGCTCTGTGGGGAACACGTCCAGTAGGTGTCAGTCCCAGTGTATCTCCTGTCTGCTGGGCTCTGTGGGGAACACGTCCAGTAGGTGTCAGTCCCAGTGTTTCTCCTGTCTGCTGGGCTCTGTGGGGAACACGTCCAGTAGGTGTCAGTCCCAGTGTTTCTCCTGTCTGCTGGGCTCTGTGGGGAACACGTCCAGTAGGTGTCAGTCCCAGTGTTTCTCCTGTCTGCTGGGCTCTGTGGGGAACACGTCCAGTAGGTGTCAGTCCCAGTGTTTCTCCTGTCTGCTGGGCTCTGTGGGGAACACGTCCAGTAGGTGTCAGTCCCAGTGTATCTCCTGTCTGCTGGGCTCTGTGGGGAACACGTCCAGTAGGTGTCAGTCCCAGTGTTTCTCCTGTCTGCTGGGCTCTGTGGGGAACACGTCCAGTAGGTGTCAGTCCCAGTGTTTCTCCTGTCTGCTGGGCTCTGTGGGGAACACGCCCAGTAGGTGTCAGTCCCAGTGTTTCTCCTGTCTGCTGGGCTCTGTGGGGAACACGTCCAGTAGGTGTCAGTCCCAGTGTATCTCCTGTCTGCTGGGCTCTGTGGGGAACACGTCCAGTAGGTGTCAGTCCCAGTGTTTCTCCTGTCTGCTGGGCTCTGTGGGGAACACGCCCAGTAGGTGTCAGTCCCAGTGTATCTCCTGTCTGCTGGGCTCTGTGGGGAACACGTCCAGTAGGTGTCAGTCCCAGTGTTTCTCCTGTCTGCTGGGCTCTGTGGGGAACACGTCCAGTAGGTGTCAGTCCCAGTGTTTCTCCTGTCTGCTGGGCTCTGTGGGGAACACGTCCAGTAGGTGTCAGTCCCAGTGTTTCTCCTGTCTGCTGGGCTCTGTGGGGAACACGTCCAGTAGGTGTCAGTCCCAGTGTTTCTCCTGTCTGCTGGGCTCTGTGGGGAACACGTCCAGTAGGTGTCAGTCCCAGTGTTTCTCCTGTCTGCTGGGCTCTGTGGGGAACACGTCCAGTAGGTGTCAGTCCCAGTGTTTCTCCTGTCTGCTGGGCTCTGTGGGGAACACGTCCAGTAGGTGTCAGTCCCAGTGTTTCTCCTGTCCGCTGGGCTCTGTGGGGAACACGTCCAGTAGGTGTCAGTCCCAGTGTTTCTCCTGTCTGCTGGGCTCTGTGGGGAACACGTCCAGTAGGTGTCAGTCCCAGTGTTTCTCCTGTCTGCTGGGCTCTGTGGGTAACACACATTATTCTTTAGTTGTATTGTTTCTGTAGCGTTGTATTTGATGTGTGTGTGTGACTGTCCTTGTCTATCAGTGTATCAATGTTTTGTTGCTTGTCGTGTTTTATGTTTTTGTGTGGACCCCAGGCAGAACAGCTGCCACTTCGGCAACAGCTGTAGGAGATCCCAATAAACCAATAAACAGGGCCTGTTAGTGAGGCCTTGAGATGGGTTTAGAGGAAGTCTGGGGAGGCTGAGAGACACGGAGGAGATGGAGATGAATGGCTCTGGGAAGAACAGACTGTGCTGGAATAGGCTTATGCCATTTATTCTCTAGCATTGCTAGTCTATATCCGATGCTATGCTGTAAATACGTTTATGAGTCTAGGCAGGATAGAAGATTTGTATAGCTAAGGGCATTCAGGGTGAAGTGTGAGGAAGCCTATATCACCTATCTTTTATTGATTTATTGATTTATTGAATTGAATTTTAAAACATACAATCTACCTGCAGTGAAGCAGCTCCACATATACATTCAGTCATCTAGAAGACAATCCAATCCAGAGCGACCCACAGGAGCAACCAGGGTCAAGAGTCCGGCCCAAGGACCCAAACCAATGACCTCTCGGCCACCGGCCTAATGCTCCCAACCGCCAGGCCACCAACCATCCAAGACCCCACAACAGTTACCCAGAGAGCTGCCCCTCAACCATCCAAGACCCCACAACAGTTACCCAGAGAGCTACCCCTCAACCATCCAAGCCCCCCCAACAGTTACCCAGAGAGCTACCCCTCAACCATCTGAGACCCCAACAGTTACCCAGAGAGCTACCCCTCAACCATCTGAGACCCCCCAACAGTTACCCAGTGAGCTACCCCTCAACCATCCAATACCCCCCAACAGTTACCCAGAGAGCTACCCCTCAACCATCTGAGACCCCCCAACAGTTACCTAGAGAGCTACCCCCATCTGAGACCCCCAACAGTTACCATCAACCATCTGAGACCTCCCAACAGTTCCCAGAGAGCTACCCCTCAACCATCTGAGACCTCCCAACAGTTACCCAGTGAGCTACCCCTCAACCATCTGAGCTACCCCTCAACCATCTGAGACCCCCAACAGTTACCCAGTGAGCTACCCCTCAACCATCTGAGACCCCTCAACCATTGAGACCCCCAACAGTTACCTAGAGAGCTACCCCTCAACCATCAGACCAGTTCTGAGACCCCCTCAACCATCTGAGACCTCCCAACAGTTCCCAGAGAGCTACCCCTCAACCATCTGAGACCCCCGACAGTTACCCAGAGAGCTACCCCTCAACCATCTGAGACCCCAACAGTTACCCAGAGAGCTACCTCTCAACCATCTGAGACCCCCAACAGTTCCCAGAGAGACCCCTCAACCATCTGAGACCCCCCAACAGTTACCCAGAGAGCTGCCCCTCAACCATCTGAGACCCCCAACAGTTACCCAGAGAGCTACCCCTCAACCATCTGAGACCTCCCAACAGTTCCCAGAGAGCTGCCCCTCAACCATCTGAGACCTCCCAACAGTTCCCAGAGAGCTGCACCTCAACCATCTGAGACCCCACCCCGAAAACTCCCCCTCCGCTCTCTGCCCGTGGGAGCACATTTCTAACGTTACATTTATGTTATTTTGAATGGAGACCAAAATACCGTCTCTCTGGAGCGTGCTGTCTGTCTGTCTCTGGAGCGTGTCTGTCTGTCTGTCTGTCTGTCTCTGGAGCGTGCTGTCTGTCTGTCTGTCTGTCTGTCTGTCTGTCTGTCTGTCTCTGGAGCGTGCTGTCTGTCTGTCTCTGGAGCGTGCTGTGTGTCTGTCTGTCTCTCTCTCTCTCTCTCTTTTTCTATGTCCGGTTTCTCTTTCAGCAAATGTAAGAAACTCAAGTCACACAGTCATGGCTAGCATTCTAGACAGCTCCGCTGACAAACATAGCATGATTAGAATTAATTACTGTCAGTATATAGGGAAGAGAAGGAGACATAGGAGATATACGAAAGGAGTTGTCCGAATCACTGACATCATGGTTATTGATTTGAAAAGATCCATTGCGTGTGCGTGTGTGTTTGTGTCTGAGTGTGTGTGTGTGTGCGTGTGCATGAGCGTGTGTGTGGTATACTTCTCAACTCTCCCTGAATGTGATGTGATGTCAGTCTCTGGGGAACCATAAGAGATCATATCTGACATACTGTACTGTAACAATGGCAGACTGAATCAACTGAGCATTCCCCTCTGCTCACACAATCACACACACACGCACATTCACGCACGCACACACACACACACACACACACACACACACACACACACACACACACACACACACACACACACACACACACACACACACACACACGCATGCAAATAAGCAAAACGGACATACAATACCAGTCAAAAGTTTGGACACACCTACTCATTCAAGGGTTTTTTACTTTATTTTTACTATATTCTACATTGTACAAAAGTAGTGAAGACATCAAAACTATGAAATAACACATATGGAATCATGTAGTAACCAAAAAAGTTACGAACAAAACAGAATATGTTACAGATTCTTCAAAGTAACCACTATTTGGCCCTTATGACAGCTTCATACACTATTGGGATTCTCTCAACCAGCTTCACCTGGAATGCTTTTCCAACAGTTTTGAAGGAGTTCCCACATATGCTGAGCACTTGTTGGCTGCTTTTCCTTCACTCTGCAGTCCAACTCATCCCAAACCATCTCAATTGGGTTGAGGTCAGGTGATTGTGGAGGCCAGGTCATCTGATCCATTATTCTCCTTCTTGGTCAAATAGCCCTCACACAGCCTTGAGGTGTGTTTGGTCATTGTCCTGTTGAAAAACAAATGATAGTCCCACTAAGCTCAAACCAGATGATATAAGGGCTTGTAAGTAAGCATGTCACTGTAAGTTCTACACCTGCTGTGTTCGGCGCATGTGCTAACTATAATTTGATTTGATGAAGTATCGCTGCAGAATGCTGTGGTAGCCATGCTGGTTAAGTGTGCCTTGAATTGCAAATAAATCACTGACAGTGTCACCAGCAAAGCACCCCCATACAATCACACCTCCTCCTCCATGCTTCACGGTGGGAACCACACATGCGGAGATCATCCTTTCACCTACAGTCGTGGCCAAAAGTTTTGAGAATGACACAAATATTAATTTTCACAGTCTGTTGCCTCAGTTTGTATGATGGCAATTTGCGTATACTCCAGAATGTTATGAAGAGTGACCAGATGAATTGCAATTGCTGGGAATCATTGTTCTTCCTCTGTCAACCATGGTTACCTGCAAGGAAACACGTGCCATCATTATTGCTTTGCACAAATAGGGCTTCACAGGCAAGGATATTGCTGCCAGTAAGATTGCACCTAAATGAACCATTTATCGGATCATGAAGAACTTCAAGGAGAGCAGTTCAATTGTTGTGAAGAAGGCTTCAGGGCGCCCAAGAAAGTCCAGTAAGTGCAAGGACCATCTCCTAAAGTTGATTCAGTTGCGAGATCGGGGCACCACCAGTACAGAGCTTGATCAGGAATGGCAGCATGCAGGTGTGAGTGCATCTGCAGGCACAGTGAGGCGAAGACTTTTGGAGGATGGCCTGGTGTCAAGAAGGGCAGCAAAGAAGCCACTTCTCTCCAGGAAAAACATCAGGGACAGACTGATATTCTTCAAAAGGCACAGGGATTGGACTGCTGAGGACTGAGGTAAAGTCATTTTCTCTGATGAATCCCCTTTCCGATTGTGTGAGTGAGTGATACCATCAGTCCTGTGTCATGCCAACAGTAAAGCATCCTAAGACCATTCATGTGTTGGTTTGCTTCTCAACCAAGGGAGTGGGCAAACTCACTTTTTTGCCTAAGAACACAGCCATGAAAAATAATGGTACCAACACATCCTCCGAGAGCAACTTCTCCCAACCATCCAGGAACAGTTTGGTGACGAACAATGCCTTTTCCAGCATGATGGAGCACCTTGCCATAAGGCAAAAGTGATAACTAAGTGGCTCGGGGAACAAAACATCAATATTTTGGGTCCATGGACAGGAAACTCCCCAGACCTTAATCCCATTGAGAACTTGTGGTCAATCCTCAAGAGGCGGGTGGACAAACAAAAACCCACAAATTCTGACAAACTCCAAGCATTGATTATGCAAGAATGGGCTGCCATCAGTCAGTAAGTGGCCCAGAATTTAATTGACAGCATGCCAGGGCAGATTGCAGAGGTCTTGAAAAAGAAGGGTCAACACTGCAAATATTGACTCTTTGCATCAACTTCATGTAATTGTCAATAAAAGCCTTTGACACTTATGAAATGTTTGTAATTATACTTCAGTATGCCATAGTAACATCTGACAAAAATATCTAAAGACACTGAAGCAGCAAACTTTTTGAAAATACATTTTTGTGTCATTCTTAAAACTTTTGGCCACGACTGTATTCTGCATCTCACAAAGACACGGCAGTTGGAACCAAAAATTTGGACTCATCAGACCAGATTAAGGCATTTCCACTGGTCTAATGTCCATTTCTCATGTTTCTTGGCCCAAGAAAGTCTCTTCTTCTTATTGGTGTCCTTTAGGAGTGGTTTCTTTGCAGCAAGTCGACCATGAATTTCTGATTAACGCAGTCTCCTCTGAGCAGTTGATGTTGAGATGTGTCTGTTACTTGAATTCTGTGAAACATTTATTTGGACTACAATTTGAGGTGCAGTTAACTCTAATGGACTTATCCTCTGCAGCAGAGAACTCTGGGTCTTCCTTTCCTGTGGTGGTCCTCATGAGAGCCAGTTTAATCATAGTGCTTGATGGTTCTTGAAATGTTCCTGATTGACTGACCTTCATGTCTTAAAAGTAATTGACTGCCGTTTCTCTGTGCTTATTTGAGCTGGTCTTGCCAAAATATGAACTTGGTATTTTACCAAATACGGCTATCTTCTGTATCCCACCCCTACTTTGTCACAACACAACTGATCGGCTCAAACGCATTAATTAAACAAATTCACTTTTAACAAGGCACACCTGTTAATTGAAATGCATTCCAGGTGACTACCTCATGAAGCTGGTTGAGAGAATGCCGACAGTGTGCAAAGGTGTCATCAAGGCAAAGGGTGGTTACTTTGAGGAATCTCAAATATAAAATATATTTGTATTCATTTATCACTTTTTTGGTTACTACGTGATTCCATGTGTGCTATTTTATAGTCTTGATGTCTTCAGTATTATTCTACAATGTAGAAAATAGTAAAATTAAATAAAAACCATTGAATGAGTAGGTGTGTCCAAACTTTTGACAAGTACTGTACACCAACATTTTATTTTTACTTTCCTTAAATGGAAAGAGCAGGGGGGATTTGTGTTAATTCATCTGACATTTGATATGTTTTCTAGGAATGTGCCATAATGGCGCTCCGAGTCTGTTGCCATGTTCTGTCAACTTCATGCCCGTGCTCTCTGACTGACTGAACAGATGTCCCGCCCTGGCCATAGAGAGGCTTTTATTCTCTATTTTGGGTAGGCCAGGGTGTGACTAGGGTGGGCATTCTAGTTTCTTTATTTCTATGTTTTCTGTTTCTATGTTTTGGCCGGGAATGGTTCTCAATCAGGGACAGCTGTCTATCGTTGTCTCTGATTGGGAATCATACTTAGTCAGCCCTTTTTTCCTTTGTATTTTGTGGGTAGTTGACTTTGTTAGTGGCTCTATAACCCTAGTAAGCTTCACGGTCGTTTCTTTGTTTCTCGTTTTGTTGGCGACATTTATATAAATAAAGGAAAATGTACGCTGACCACGCTGCACATTGGTCCGGTCATTTCCACAGGGAATCTACTGCAACTTGATTATGTTGCTGATCTATCTTTTAATGTAACCTTTATTTAACTAGGCAAGTCAGTTAATAACATATTCTTATTTACAATGACGGCCTACACCGGCGCCGCCCTATGGGACTCCCAATCACGGCCAGTTGTGATACAGCCTGGAATCAAACCAGGGTGTCTGTAGTGACACCTCTAGCACTGAGATGCAGTACCTTAGACCGCTGCGCCACTCGGGAGCCTACTAATTCATCTCTCTCTCACAAACTAGTTTCAGTAGAATATGGTCAAGATGATCCTCTCATAGTTTTAATAATTAATCCTAAACCCCTCGGTACAATACTACTGTTGGTAGAAACAGAACCTATGGAGACAAGGTATTTCACCTCCGGTCTACATGGATATGTGAAAAGCTTTACTGGAGAGAAATGTGATTGTTGCAGGTGTGTGTGAAAGGGGAGTCTGTTAGATGACAAGAACAACTAAACATTATTCATATATGAGTCTGTTAGATGACAAGAACCACTGAACATGATTCATATATGAGTCTGTTAGATGACAAGAACCACTGAACATGATTCATATATGTCTGCTTCACCTACTGTAAACTGCATCAACTGAGATTAGTCTATATGTTACAGTAAACATCATGACTCTCTGACCTCTTATTACATCATGACTCTCTGACCTCTTATTACATCATGTCTCTCTGACCTCTTATTACATCATGTCTCTCACCTCTTATTACATCATGTCTCTCTGACCTCTTATTACATCATGACTCTGACCTCTTATTACATCATGACTCTCTGACCTCTTATTACATCATGACTCTGACCTCTTATTACATCATGTCTCTCACCTCTTATTACATCATGTCTCTCTGACCTCTTATTACATCATGTCTCTCACCTCTTATTACATCATGTCTCTCTGACCTCTTATTACATCATGACTCTGACCTCTTATTACATCATGACTCTCTGACCTCTTATTACATCATGACTCTGACCTCTTATTACATCATGTCTCTCACCTCTTATTACATCATGACTCTCTGACCTCTTATTACATCATGTCTCTCACCTCTTATTACACCATGACTCTGACCTCTTATTACATAATGTCTCTGACCTCTTATTACATCATGTCTCTCTGACCTCTTATTACATCATGACTCTGACCTCTTATTACATCATGTCTCTGACCTCTTATTACATCATGTCTCTGACCTCTTATTACATCATGTCTCTGACCTCTTATTACATCATGTATCTCACCTCTTATTACATCATGTCTCTTACCTCTTGTTTTTTTTATATTACCTTTATTTAACTAGGCAAGTCTGTTGAAAACAAATTCTTATTTCAATGTGGGCCTAGGAACAGTGGGTTAACTGCCTTGTTCAGGGGCAGAACGACAGATTTGTACCTTGTCAGCTCGGGGATTTGAACTTGCAACCTTCCGGTTACTAGTCCAACGCTCTAACCACTAGGCTACCCTCCATCATGTCTCTCTGTCTCTCACCACTCTTATTCCATCATGTCTCTCACCTCACTTATTTCATCATGTCTCTCTGACTCTCATCTCTCTTATTCCATCAAGTCTATCACCTCTCTTATTTCATCATGTCTCTCTGACTCTCACCTCTCACTCTCTCTGACTCTCTCCTCTCTCATTCCATCATGTCTCTCTGACTCTCCTCTCTCAATCCATCATGTGTCTCACCTCTCACTCTCTCTGACTCTCACCTCTCTTATTTCATCATGTCTCTCTGACTCTCACCTCTCACCTCTCTCTGACTCTTATTCCTCCTCTCTCATTCCATCATGTCTCTCTGACTCTCCTCTCTCATTCCATCATGTGTCTCACCTCTCACTCTCTCTGACTCTCTCCTCTTTCATTCCATCGTGTGTCTCACCTCTCACTCTCTCTGACTCTCTCCTCTCTCATTCCATCATGTGTCTCACCTCTTTCACTCTCTCTGACTCTCTCCTCTCTCATTCCATCATGTCTCTCTGACTCTCTCCTCTCTTATTCCATCATGTCTCTCACCTCACTTATTCCATCATGTCTCTCTGACTCTCATCTCTCTTATTCCATCAAGTCTATCACCTCTCTTATTTCATCATGTCTCTCTGACTCTCACCTCTCACTCTCTCTGACTCTCTCCTCTCTCATTCCATCATGTCTCTCTGACTCTCCTCTCTCAATCCATCATGTGTCTCACCTCTCACTCTCTCTGACTCTCACCTCTCTTATTTCATCATGTCTCTCTGACTCTCACCTCTCACTCTCTCTGACTCTCTCCTCTCTCATTCCATCATGTCTCTCTGACTCTCCTCTCTCATTCCATCATGTGTCTCACCTCTCACTCTCTCTGACTCTCTCCTCTCTCATTCCATCATGTCTCTCTGACTCTCTCCTCTCTCATTCCATCATGTGTCTCACCTCTCACTCTCTCTGACTCTCTCCTCTCTCATTCCATCATGTCTCTCTGACTCTCCTCTTTCATTCCATCATGTGTCTCACCTCTCACTCTCTCTGACTCTCTCCTCTCTCATTCCATCATGTGTCTCACCTCTTTCACTCTCTCTGACTCTCTCCTCTCTCATTCCATCATGTCTCTCTGACTCTCTCCTCTCTCATTCCATCATGTGTCTCACCTCTCACTCTCTCTGACTCTCTCCTCTCTCATTCCATCATGTCTCTCTGACTCTCTCCTCTCTCATTCCATCATGTGTCTCACCTCTTTCACTCTCTCTGACTCTCTCCTCTCTCATTCCATCATGTTTCTCTGACTCTCCTCTCTCAATCCATCATGTGTCTCACCTCTCACTCTCTCTGACTCTCTCCTCTCTCATTCCATCATGTGTCTCACCTCTTTCACTCTCTCTCCTCTCTCATTCCTCTGACTCTCTCCTCTCTCATTCCATCATGTCTCTCTGACTCTCTCCTCTCTCATTCCATCACTCTCTCCTCTCTCATTCCATCATGTGTCTCATTCCTCCTCTCTGACTCTCTCCTCTCTCATTCTCATGTGACTCTCTCCTCTCTCATTCCATCATGTCTCTCTGACTCTCTCCTCTCTCATTCCACCATGTCTCACCTCTCACTCTCTCTGACTCTCTCCTCTCTCATTCCATCATGTCTCTCTGACTCTCTCCTCTCTCATTCCATCATGTCTCTCTGACTCTCTCCTCTCTCATTCCATCATGTGTCTCACCTCTCACTCTCTCTGACTCTCTCCTCTCTCATTCCATCATGTCTCTCTGACTCTCTCCTCTCTCATTCCATCATGTGTCTCACCTCTTTCACTCTCTCTGACTCTCTCCTCTCTCATTCCATCATTACATTTACATTTACATTTAAGTCATTTAGCAGACGCTCTTATCCAGAGCGACTTACAAATTGGTGCGTTCACCTTATGACATCCAGTGGAACAGCCACTTTACAATAGTGCATCTAAATCTTTTAAGGGGGGTGAGAAGGATTACTTTATCCTATCCTAGGTATTCCTTAAAGAGGTGGGGTTTCAGGTGTCTCTGGAAGGTGGTGATTGACTCCGCTGTCCTGGCGTCGTGAGGGAGTTTGTTCCACCATTGGGGGGCCAGAGCAGCGAACAGTTTTGACTGGGCTGAGCGGGAACTGTACTTCCTCAGTGGTAGGGAGGCGAGCAGGCCAGAGGTGGATGAACGCAGTGCCCTTGTTTGGGTGTAGGGCCTGATCAGAGCCTGGAGGTACTGAGGTGCCATTCCCCTCACAGCTCCGTAGGCAAGCACCATGGTCTTGTAGCGGATGCGAGCTTCAACTGGAAGCCAGTGGAGAGAGCGGAGGAGCGGGGTGACGTGAGAGAACTTGGGAAGGTTGAACACCAGACGGGCTGCGGCGTTCTGGATGAGTTGTAGGGGTTTAATGGCACAGGCAGGGAGCCCAGCCAACAGCGAGTTGCAGTAATCCAGACGGGAGATGACAAGTGCCTGGATTAGGACCTGCGCCGCTTCCTGTGTGAGGCAGGGTCGTACTCTGCGGATGTTGTAGAGCATGAACCTACAGGAACGGGCCACCGCCTTGATGTTAGTTGAGAACGACAGGGTGTTGTCCAGGATCACGCCAAGGTTCTTAGCGCTCTGGGAGGAGGACACAGTGGAGTTGTCAACCGTGATGGCGAGATCATGGAACGGGCAGTCCTTCCCCGGGAGGAAGAGCAGCTCCGTCTTGCCGAGGTTCAGCTTGAGGTGGTGATCCGTCATCCACACTGATATGTCTGCCAGACATGCAGAGATGCGATTCGCCACCTGGTCATCAGAAGGGGGAAAGGAGAAGATTAATTGTGTGTCGTCTGCATAGCAATGATAGGAGAGACCATGTGAGGTTATGACAGAGCCAAGTGACTTGGTGTATAGCGAGAATAGGAGAGGGCCTAGAACAGAGCCCTGGGGGACGCCAGTGGTGAGAGCGCGTGGTGAGGAGACAGATTCTCGCCACGCCACCTGGTAGGAGCGACCTGTCAGGTAGGACGCAATCCAAGCGTGGGCCGCGCCGGAGATGCCCAACTCGGAGAGGGTGGAGAGGAGGATCTGATGGTTCACAGTATCGAAGGCAGCCGATAGGTCTAGAAGGATGAGAGCAGAGGAGAGAGAGTTAGCTTTAGCAGTGCGGAGCGCCTCCGTGATACAGAGAAGAGCAGTCTCAGTTGAATGACTAGTCTTGAAACCTGACTGATTTGGATCAAGAAGGTCATTCTGAGAGAGATAGCGGGAGAGCTGGCCAAGGACGGCACGTTCAATAGTTTTGGAGAGAAAAGAAAGAAGGGATACTGGTCTGTAGTTGTTGACATCGGAGGGATCGAGTGTAGGTTTTTTCAGAAGGGGTGCAACTCTCGCTCTCTTGAAGACGGAAGGGACGTAGCCAGCGGTCAGGGATGAGTTGATGAGCGAGGTGAGGTAAGGGAGAAGGTCTCCGGAAATGGTCTGGAGAAGAGAGGAGGGGATAGGGTCAAGCGGGCAGGTTGTTGGGCGGCCGGCCGTCACAAGACGCGAGATTTCATCTGGAGAGAGAGGGGAGAAAGAGGTCAGAGCACAGGGTAGGGCAGTGTGAGCAGAACCAGTGGTGTCGTTTGACTTAGCAAACGAGGATCGGATGTCGTCGACCTTCTTTTCTTGACACATATCCCACGGTCGTTATTGGTGTCAAATTTGTCTCCACTTTTGTAGATTGGGGTGATCAGTTCCAGATATTGGGGAATATGCCAGAGCTGAGGATGATGTTAAAGAGTTTAAGTACATCCAATTGGAATTCGTAGTCTGTATATTTGATCATTTCCTTGAGGATACCGTCCTGTCTCTCCTTTCTGGGGAGGATCCCATTATTTGGAAGGCAGCCACAGTTCGTCCTTTTTTAAAGGGGGAGAGCAAGCTGATCCTAACTGTTTTAGGCCTCTATTTTGCCCTGTTCATCAAAATTGTTGGAAAAACTTGTCAATAATCAACTTGCTGGCTTTCTTGATGTCTATAGTAGTCTATCTGGTATGCAATCTGGTTTCCACTCAGGTTATGAATGTGATGATGTCGCCATTGATTCTAAGCAATGTTGTGATGCTATTTTTATTGACTTGGCCAAAGCTTTTGATATGGTAAACCATTCCATTCTTAGAGTATCGGTGTCTCTGAGGGGTCTTTGGCCTGGTTTGTTAACTACCTCTCAAAGAGTGCAGTGTATAAAGTCATAAAAACTGTTGTCTCAGCCACTGCCAAGGGAGTGCCCCAAGGCTCGATCCTAGGCTCCACGCTCTTCTCGATTTACATCAACAACATTGCTCCATTTATATGCAGATGATAAAGCTCTTAGTGTCCATCAAGCTTTTCTTTTAAAAAGTCAGATAATCTGCTGTCTCAGCCACTGCTTGTCACCAAGGGAGTACCCCAAGGCTCGATCCTAGGCCCCACGCTCTTCTCAATTTACATCAACAACATAGCTCAGGCCGTAGAAAGCTCTCTCATCCATTTATATGTAGATGATACAGTCTTATCAGCTGGCCCCTCCCCGGATTTTGTGTTAAATGCTCTACAACAAAGCTTTCTTAGTGTCCAACAAGCTTTCTCTAACCTTAACCTTGTTCTGAACACCTCCAAAACAAAGGTCATGTAGTTTGGTTAGAAGAATGCCCCTCCTTCCACAAGTGTGATTAATACTTCTAAGGGTTTAGAGCTTGAGGTAGTCACCTCATACAAGTACTTGGGAGTGTGGCTAGACGGTGCGCTGTCCTTCTCTCAGCACATATCAAAGCTGCAGGCTAAAGGTAAATCTAGACTTGGTTTCCTCTATCGTAATCGCTCCTCTTTCACCCCAGCTGCAAAACTAACCCTGATTCAGATGACCATCCTACCCATGCTAGATTACGGAGACATAATTTAAAGATTGGCAGGTAAAGGTGCTCTCGAGCGGCTAGATGTTCTTTACCATTCGGCCATCATATTTTCCACCAAGGCTCCTTATAGGACACATCACTGCACTCTCTATACTCCTCTGTAAACTGGTCATCTCTGCGTACCCGTCGCAAGACCCACTGGTTGATGCTTATTTATAAAACCCTCTTAGGCCTCACTCCCCCCATACCTACTGCAGTCCTCATCCTCCACGTACAACACCCGTTCTGCCAGTGACATTATGTTAAAGTTCCCCAAAGCACACACATACTTGTGTTGCTCGTCTTTTCAGTTTGCTGCAGCTAGTGACTGGAACGAGCTGCAACAAATACTCAAACTGGACAGTTTTATACCATCATTCAAATACTCAATCATGGACACTCTTACTGATAGTTGTGCCTGCTTTGCGTGATGTATCGTTGTCTCTACCTTCTTGCCCTTTGTGCTGTTATCTGTGCCCAATAATGTTTGTAGCATGCTTTATGCTGCTACCATGTTGTGTTTCTACCATGTTGTTGTTATGTTGTGTTGCTGCCTTGCTATGTTGTCTTAGGTCAAAATCAAATCAAATGTTATTTGTTACATACACATGGTTAGCAGATTTTAATGCGAGTGTAGCGAAATGCTTGTGCTTCTAGTTCCGACAAGGCAGTAATAAACAACGAGCAATCTAACCTAACAATTTCACAACAACTACCTTATGCACACAAGTGTAAAAGGATGAAGAATATGTACATAAACATATATGAATGAGAGATGGTACAGAACGGCATAGGCAAGATACAGAAGATGGTATCGAGTACAGTATATACATATGAAATGAGTAATGTAGGGTATGTAAACATAAAAGTGGCATTGTTTAAAGTGGCTAGTGATACATTTTTTTACATACATTTTTACATTATTAAAGTGGCTGGAGTTGAGTCAGTATGTTGGCAGCAGCCACTCAATGTTAGTGGTGGCTGTTTAACAGTCTGATGGCCTTGAGATATAAGCTGTTTTTCAGTCTCTTGGTCCCTGCTTTGATGCACCTGTTCTGACCTCGCCTTCTGTATGACAGCGGGGTGAACAGGCAGTTGCTCGGGTGGTTGTTGTCCTTGATGATCTTTATGGCCTTCCTGTGACATCTCGGCGTTGTTAATAATCAAGCCTACCACTGTAGTGTCGTCTGCAAACTTGATGATTGAGTTGGAGGTGTGCATGGCCATGCAGTCGTGGGTGAACAGGGAGTACAGGAGAGGGCTCAGAACACACCCTTGTGGGGCCCCAGTGTTGAGGATCAGCGGGGTGGAGATGTTGTTACCTACCGCCACCACCTGGGGGCGGCCCGTCAGGAAGTCCAGTACCCAGTTGCACAGGGCGGGGTCGAGACCCAGGGTCTCGAACTTGATGACGAGTTTGGAGGGTACTATGGTGTTAAATGCTGAGCTGTAGTTTTATTTCATTTATTTGATTTATTTCACCTTTATCTAACCAGGTAGGCAAGTTGAGAACAAGTTCTCATTTACAATTGCGACCTGGGCAAGATAAATCAAAGCAGTTCGACACATACAACGACACAGAGTTACACATGGAGTAAAACAAACATACACTCAATAATACAGTATAAACAAGTCTATATATGATGTGAGCAAATGAGGTGAGATAAGGGAGGTAAAGGCAAAAAAAGGCCATGGTGGCAAAGTAAATACAATATAGCAAGTAAAACACTGGAATGGTAGATTTGCAGTGAAAGAATGTGCAAAGTAGATATAAAAATAATGGGGTGCAAAGGAGCAAAATAAATAAATAAATAAAATAAATACAGTAGGGAAAGAGGTAGTTGTTTGGGCTAAATTATAGGTGGGCTATGTACAGGTGCAGTAATCTGTGAGCTGCTCTGACAGCTGGTGCTTAAAGCTAGTGAGGGAGATAAGTGTTTCCAGGTTCAGAGATTTTTGTAGTTCGTTCCAGTCATTGGCAGCAGAGAACTGGAAGGAGAGGTAGCCAAAGAAAGAATTGGTTTTGGGGGTGGCCAGAGAGATATACATGCTGGAGCGCATGCTCAGGTGGGTGATGCTATGGTGAACAGCGAGCTGAGAAAACGGGGGACTTTACCTAGCAGGGTCTTGTAGATGACGTGGAGCCAGTGGGTTTAGCGACGAGTATGAAGTGAGGGCCAGCCAACGAGAGTGTACAGGTCGCAATTGTGGGTAGCTTTGGTGACAAAACGGATGGCACTGTGATAGACTGCATCCAATTTGTTGAGTAGGGTATTGGAGGCTATTTTGTAAATGACATCGCCAAAGTCGAGGATTGGTAGGATGGTCAGTTTTACAAGGGTATGTTTGGCAGCATGAGTGAAGGATGCTTTGTTGCGAAATAGGAAGCCAATTAGATTTAACTTTGGATTGGAGATGTTTGATGTGGGTCTGGAAGGTGAGTTTACAGTCTAACCAGACACCTAGGTATTTGTAGTTGTCCACGTATTCTAAGTCAGAGCCGTCCAGAGTAGTGATGTTGGACAGGCGGGTAGGTGCAGTCAGCGATCGGTTGAAGAGCATGCATTTAGTTTTACTTGTATTTAAGAGCAATTGGAGGCCACGGAAGGAGAGTTGTATGGCATTGAAGCTTGCCTGGAGGGTTGTTAACACAGTGTCCAAAGAAGGGCCAGAAGTATAAAGAATGGTGTCGTCTGCATAGAAGTGGATCAGAGACTCACCAGCAGCAAGAACGACATCATTGATGTATACAGAGAAGAGAGTCGGTCCAACAATTGAACCCTGTGGCACCCCCATAGAGACTGCCAGAGGTCCGGACAGCAGACCCTCCGATTTGACACACTGAACTCTATCAGAGAGGTAGTTGGTGAACCAGGCGAGGCAATCATTTGAGAAACCAAGGCTCGTAGTTGATGAACAGCATTAGGTATTCCTCTTGTCCAGATGGGTTAGGGCAGTGTGCAGTGTGGTTGCGATTGCATCATCTGTGGACCTGTTGGGGCGGTAAGCAAATTGGAGTGGGTCTAGTGTGTTAGGTAGGGTGGAGGTGATATGGTCCTTGAATAGTCTCTCAAAGCACTTCATGATGACGGAAGTGAGGGCTACGGGGCGGTAGTCGTTTAGCTCAGTTACCTTAGCTTTCTTGGGAACAGGAACAATGGTGGCCCTCTTGAAGTATGTGGGAACAGCAGACTGGGATAGGGATTGATTGAATATGTCCGTAAACACACCAGCCAGCTGGTCTGCGCATGCTCTGAGGGTGCGTCTGGGGATGCCGTCTGGGCCTGCAGCCTTGCGAGGATTAACACGTTTAAATGTTTTACTCACGTCGGCTGCAGTGAAGGAGAGTCCACAGGTTTTGGTAGAGGGCCGTGTCAGTGGCACTGTATTGTCCTCAAAGCGAGCAAAGAAGTTGTTTAGTCTGTCTGGGAGCATGACATCCTGGTCCGCGACTGGGCTGGTTTTCTTTTTGCAATCCGTGATTGACTGTAGACCCTGCCACATACCTCTTGTGTCTGAGCCGTTGAATTACGACTCTACTTTGTCTCTATACTGACGCTTAGCTTGTTTGATTGCCTTGCGGATTGAATAGCTATACTGTTTGTATTCGGTCATTTTTCTGGTCACCTTGCCCTGATTAAAAGCAGGGGAATTGCGCTATCAGTTACGCGCGATTTCTGCCATCAATCCACGGTTTCTGGTTTGGGTAGGTTTTAATAGTTGCTGTGGGTACGACATCACCAATGCACTTGCTAATAAACTCCCTTACCGAATCAATGTATTCGTCAATGTTGTTGTTCGACGCAATGTGGAACATATCCCAGTCCACGTGATCGAAGCAATTTTGAAGCGTGGAATCAGATTGGTCGGACCAGCGTTGAACAGACCTGAGCGTGGGAGCTTCCTTTTTTAGTCTCTGACTATAGGCTGGAGGCAACAAAATGGAGTCGTGATCAGCTTTTCCAAAAGGAGGGCGGGGGAGGGCCTTATATGTGCTGCGGAAGTTAGAATAACAATGATCCAGTGTTTTACCAGCCCTGGTAGCACAATCGATATGCTGATAGAATTTAGGGATTCTTGTTTTCAGATTAGCTTTGTTAAAATCCCCAGCTACAATGAATGCAGCCTCATTCAAATCAAGTTTGTTCAGGGACTTCGATGTGTCTGCTGGGGGGGTAATATATGCGGCTGTGATTATAACCGAAGAGAATTCTCTTGGTAGATAATGCGGTCGACATTTGATTGTGAGGAATTCTAAGTCAGGTGGACAGAAGGACTTGTATTCCTGGTCACAATTATGGTGAGTTGACGTTGCTCTTATGTCCAGTTGTTCCTCCCGACTGTATGTAATAAAACCTAAGATTACCTGGGTTACCAATGTAAGAAATAACACGTAAAAAAGCAAGATACTGCATAGTTTCCTAGGAACGCGAAGCGAGGCGGCCATCTCTGTCGGCGCTGGAAGGTCTCTCTTTGTGTAGAGTTATGTGTTTTGTCCTATATTTATGTTGTATTTATTTATTTAATCCCAGGCCCCATTCCCAGCAGGAGGCCTTCTGCCTTTTGGTAGGCTGTCATTGTAATTATAATTTGTTCTTAACTGACTTGCCTAGTTAAATAAAGGTTAAATCAATAAAAATAAAATACCATCAATACCACAGGCCTTTTCAGGTTGGAGGGTTTGTATTTTGTCCTGTAGTTCATTCAATGTAATTGGAGAATCCAGTGGGTTCTGGTAGTCTTTAATAGTTGATTCTAAGATCTGTATATGTTTTTGCTGTTTGTTCTTTGTTATTGAGCCAAAAGGATTGGAGAAGAGGTTTATCCAGACATCTCCATTTTGGATAGATACGTCTTTGTGTTGTTTGTTTAGTGTTTTTTAGTGGTTAGGATGTATTGATTCTTCAATTACCTTGAGCTCATTTCTGACTTGATGTTCCTTCTTTTTCCGTAGTATATTTCTGTATTGTTTTAGTGATTCACTATAGTGAAGGTGTACACTCAGGTTTTCTGGGTCTCTATTATTTTGGTTGAATAGGTTTCTCAATGTCTTTCATTGGTTTTTGCATTCTTCATCAAATCATTTGTCATTGTTGTTCATTTGAACTTTTCTGTTTGAAATTTTGAAATTTGATAGAGAAGCTGAGAGGTCAAATATACTGTTTAGGTTTTCTACTGCCAAGTTTACACCTTCACAATTACAGTGGAATGTTTTGTTCAGGAAGTTGCCTAAATGGGATTGAATTTGTTCTTGCCTAATTGTTTTTTGGTAGGTTTCCAAACTACATTCCTTCCATTTATAGCATTTCTTATTATTACTCAGTTCCTTTTGCTTTGATACCTCATGATTGAGTATTGCTCTGTTCAAGTAGACTGATTTTGCTGTGATCTGATAGAGGTGTCAGTGGACTGACTGTGAACGCTCTAAGAGACTCTGGGTTGAGGTCAGTGATAAAGTAGTCTACAGTACTAATGCCAAGAGATGAGCTATAGATGTACCTACCACAGGAGTCCCCTCGAAGCCTACCGTTGACTATATACATATCCAGGATGTAACAGAGGTATAGATGTACCTACCACAGGAGTCCCCTCGAAGCCTACCGTTGACTATATACATATCCAGGATGTAACAGAGCTATAGATGTACCTACCACAGGAGTCCCCTCGAAGCCTACCGTTGACTATATACATATCCAGGATGTAACAGAGCTATAGATGTACCTACAACAGGAGTCCCCTCGAAGCCTACCGTTGACTATATACATATCCAGGATGTAACAGAGCTATAGATGTACCTACAACAGGAGTCCCCTCGAAGCCTACCGTTGACTATATACATATCCAGGATGTAACAGAGCTATAGGTGTACCTACAACAGGAGTCCCCTCGAAGCCTACCGTTGACTATATACATATCCAGGATGTAACAGAGCTACAGATGTACCTACAACAGGAGTCCCCTCGAAGCCTACCGTTTACTATGTACATACCCAGCGTGCGACAGAGCTGCAGGAGTTGTGACCCATTTTTGTTGGTTATGTTGTCGTAGTTGTGCCTAGGGGGCATATGGGGGAGGGAATGCTGTCACCTGCAGGTAGGTGTTTGTCCCCCTGTGTGCTGAGCGTGTCAGGTTCTTGTTCGGTTCTGGCATTTAGGTTGCCACAGACTAGTACATGCCCCTGGGCCTATAAATGATTTATTTCCCCCTCCAGGATGGAGAAGCTGTCTTCATTAAGATTCTAGTGGGGGATATAGGTAGCACACAGGAGTACATTTGTCTCTGTTAAGATCATTTCTATATTCATTTCTATCCAGAAGTTAAATGCTCCTGTTTTGATTAATTTAACGGAGTGAGTTAGGTCTGCTCTATACCAAATCAGTATAACCCCTGAGTCCCTTCCCTGTTTTGATTAATTTAATGGAGTGAGTTAGGTCTGCTCTATACCAAATCAGTATAACCCCTGAGTCCCTTCCCTGTTTTGATTAATTTAACGGAGTGAGTTAGGTCTGCTCTATACCAAATTAGTAGAACCCCTGAGTCCCTTCCCTGTTTTGATTAATTTAACGGAGTGAGTTAGGTCTGCTCTATACCAAATTAGTAGAACCCCTGAGTCCCTTCCCGGTTTCACACCTGGTAGTTTGGTGGATGGGACTACCAGCTCTCTGTAACCTAGAGGGCAACCAGTGGGTCCATCTCCTCTAAACCAGGTTTCTTGTAGGATGACAATGTCTGATTAATTCCTGATTTACTTTGATGAAGTCCAGGTTCCTGATCTTTAGGCCAAAGGCAGATGACCTCAGGCCTTGGATATCCCAGGAGGAGATAGTGAAGGCTTTGTGTTCCATAAAGTGTCCAATGTTGTTAGTCGTGTGGTTTGGCCAGTAAGTGAAAGCAGAGCTTGCTGAGCATCTGGTACATGCCATTGGCTTGGGCTAGTGTAAGAGTGGGCCTGTTTGCCTGCTCCAAACCTGGGAGTATGTGAGACTTTCATGTTGAGGCCCTCTTTGTGGGAGTGGGGGGCATGGGGTGGACAGGAGGGGCATAGGTCTGATCTGAGGGGGCCTAAATGGGGTGTGGGCATGATTGACTTGGGGGCGTGTTGATTGGTTGGTGTGGGGGTGTGGAATTGGCTGGTGGTGTTGTGTCTGGATGTAGGTCCTCTCGGCGTGGGTCCTCTATTGGTAGGTCGGGGGGGGGGGGGGCGCAGGTCTGGAAGAGTGTCTCGATGGTCTGAGCGGGGTGTCTGTTGATCTGTTGCTCTGTGTGAGGTGTTGGGGCTGCGGTTGAGGGCGATGTCCTTTAGGTTTTGAGGCACAGTCAAGGGAAATAATTGCATTTACCCGCTGTAGGGTAGCAGGGTGGATGTCTTTCTGTGGTAGCAGGGTGGAGATAATCACTTGTCTGTTGGGGAAGGTAGTTTTTTTCAATCACTCCCTTTCCTGCTGTGTTATCAGGTGGTTTGTGCCTGCGTGTATTATTATGTATTATTATGTGGATGGGTGAGCCTAGTTGGTCAGACAGAAGGTCTAGGGCGCGCTGGGTGTTTGGACACCAGAGTTTAGACACTGTGTCTCACCTAGCTATTCAGGCTCCTACCTACCTCTCAGTCTCACCTAGCCCATCAGGCTCCTAACTACCTCTCAGTCTCTCCTAGCTCTTCAGGCTCCTACCTACCTCTCAGTCTCTCCTAGCTCTTCAGGCTCCTAACTACCTCTCAGTCTCTCCTAGCTCTTCAGGCTCCTAACTACCTCTCAGTCTCTCCTAGCTCTTCAGGCTCCTACCTACCTCTCAGTCTCTCCGAGCCCTTCGTGAGCAACTTTCATCAGCTCCCACATTGATCACACTCAATTCTTAGGACCAGAAATCAGAGCAGGTCTGACTTTTATCCACCAAGCACACCTAGCCCACCTACAGATGTACACACACACACACACACACACACACACACACACACACACACACACACACACACACACACACACACACACACACACACACACACACACACAACCACATTTAAAGATTAGGGAGCGAAACACTGTTGCCATTTATTTAAATAGAAGCCATATAACAGGACAGGAGATGCTGAATGTTTTCAAAATAAAGTTTCCCCAGATACTTCCTGCAATGATAAACCCAGAGAACAACACTATATGAAACTTTGCGAATAATGGATGATATTGTTCCTTTAGTCTACAGGCTTTTCTCTGATAGACTCGCTCTGTGTGTGTGTGCGTGTGCATCTGTGTGTGTGTGTGTGTGTGTGTGTGTGTGTCAGAGCATGGCACCAGAACAAATGCTTAGCCTGGCAGTGTCAGGGAACCTAATAACAGGCACATTGACACTCTGTTACTACTCTGTGCTGCCAGCATGGTGCTCTCTATAGAATGGCTGTTTAATTTCCTCTGGTCTTTCATCTCTCATCACTCCTCTTCTTCAGTCTATAGCTCAATGTGTTCTCCGATGTTTCATTTTCACCTACATTAAGACTTGTAATGGTTGAACTGATCTTGAGTGTGCTGCTAGTCTTACTGAGGTTACAGTGTGCTGCTAGTCTTACTGAGGTTACAGTGTGCTGCTAGTCTTACTGAGGTTACAGTGTGCTGCTAGTCTTACTGACGTTACAGTGTGCTGCTAGTCTTACTGAGGATGCAGTGTGCTGCTAGTCTTACTGAGGTTACAGTGTGCTGCTAGTCTTACTGACGTTACAGTGTGCTGCAAGTCTTACTGAGGTTACAGTGTGCTGCTAGTCTTACTGACGTTACAGTGTGCTGCTAGTCTTACTGAGGATACAGTGTGCTGCTAGTCTTACTGACGTTACAGTGTGCTGCTAGTCTTACTGACGTTACAGTGTGCTGCTAGTCTTACTGAGGTTACAGTGTGCTGCTAGTCTTACTGAGGATACAGTGTGCTGCTAGTCTTACTGAGGTTACAGTGTGCTGCTAGTCTTACTGAGGTTACAGTGTGCTGCTAGTCTTACTGAGGTTACAGTGTGCTGCTAGTCTTACTGAGGTTACAGTGTGCTGCTAGTCTTACTGAGGATACAGTGTGCTGCTAGTCTTACTGAGGTTACAGTGTGCTGCTAGTCTTACTGAGGTTACAGTGTGCTGCTAGTCTTACTGAGGTTACAGTGTGCTGCTAGTCTTACTGAGGTTACAGTGTGCTGCTAGTCTTACTGAGGTTACAGTGTGCTGCTAGTCTTACTGAGGTTACAGTGTGCTGCTAGTCTTACTGAGGTTACAGTGTGCTGCTAGTCTTACTGAGGTTACAGTGTGCTGCAGTCTTACTGAGGTTACAGTGTGCTAAACAGTGTGTCTTACTGAGGTTACAGTGTGCTGCTAGTCTTAAGTGTGCTGGTTACAGTGTGCTGCTAGTCTTACTGAGGTTACAGTGTGCTGCTAGTCTTACTGAGGTTACAGTGTGCTGCTAGTCTTACTGAGGTTACAGTGTGCTGCTAGTCTTACTGAGGATACAGTGTGCTGCTAGTCAAGGATACAGTGTGCTGCTAGTCTTAGAGGAACAGTGTGCTGCTAGTCTTACTGAGGTTACAGTGTGCTGCTAGTCTTACTGGATTACAGTGTGCTGCTAGTCTTACTGAGGTTACAGTGTGCTGCTAGTCTTACTGAGGTTACAGTGTGCTGCTAGTCTTACTGAGGTTACAGTGTGCTGCTAGTCTTCTTACAGTGTGCTGCTGTCTTACTGAGGTTACAGTGTGTGCTGTCTTACTGTGCTAGTCTTACTGAGGTTACAGTGTGCTGCTAGTCTTACTGAGGTTACAGTGTGCTGCTAGTCTTACTGAGGTTACAGTGTGCTGCTAGTCTTACTGAGGATACAGTGTGCTGCTAGTCTTACTGAGGATACAGTGTGTCTTACTGAGGCTAGTCTTACTGAGGTTACAGTGTGCTGCTAGTCTTACTGAGGATACAGTGTGCTGCTAGTCTTACTGAGGTTACAGTGTGCTGCTAGTCTTACTGAGGTTACAGTGTGCTGCTAGTCTTACTGAGGTTACAGTGTCCTGCTAGTCTTACTGAGGATACAGTGTGCTGCTAGTCTTACTGAGGATACAGTGTGCTGCTAGTCTTACTGAGGATACAGTGTGCTGCTAGTCTTACTGAGGATACAGTGTGCTGCTAGTCTTACTGAGGATACAGTGTGCTGCTAGTCTTACTGAGGATACAGTGTGCTGCTAGTCTTACTGAGGATACAGTGTGCTGCTAGTCTTACTGAGGATACAGTGTGCTGCTAGTCTTACTGAGGATACAGTGTGCTGCTAGTCTTACTGAGGATACAGTGTGCTGCTAGTCTTACTGAGGATACAGTGTGCTGCTAGTCTTACTGAGGTTACAGTGTGCTGCTAGTCTTACTGAGGATACAGTGTGCTGCTAGTCTTACTGAGGTTACAGTGTGCTGCTAGTCTTACTGAGGTTACAGTGTGCTGCTAGTCTTACTGAGGATACAGTGTGCTGCTAGTCTTACTGAGGTTACAGTGTGCTGCTAGTCTTACTGAGGTTACAGTGTGCTGCTAGTCTTACTGAGGTTACAGTGTGCTGCTAGTCTTACTGAGGTTACAGTGTGCTGCTAGTCTTACTGAGGTTACAGTGTGCTGCTAGTCTTACTGAGGTTACAGTGTGCTGCTAGTCTTACTGAGGTTACAGTGTGCTGCTAGTCTTACTGAGGATACAGTGTGCTGCTAGTCTTACTGAGGATACAGTGTGCTGCTAGTCTTACTGAGGTTACAGTGTGCTGCTAGTCTTACTGAGGATACAGTGTGCTGCTAGTCTTACTGAGGATACAGTGTGCTGCTAGTCTTACTGAGGATACAGTGTGCTGCTAGTCTTACTGAGGTTACAGTGTGCTGCTAGTCTTACTGAGGATACAGTGTGCTGCTAGTCTTACTGAGGATACAGTGTGCTGCTAGTCTTCTTGCTAGTCTTACTGAGGATACAGTGTGCTGCTAGTCTTACTGAGGTTACAGTGTGCTGCTAGTCTTACTGAGGATACAGTGTGCTGCTAGTCTTACTGAGGATACAGTGTGCTGCTAGTCTTACTGAGGATACAGTGTGCTGCTAGTCTTACTGAGGATACAGTGTGCTGCTAGTCTTACTGAGGATACAGTTGAGGCAACTTTTTGAATGCTGTTGGTCTCTTTGATGTTATCAAGCTTGTTTGTGTTTCTGTGAGTCCGTATACATGCCTGTGTGTACATGTAATAGAAACATAAAATAAAGTTGTGTGTGTGTGTGTGTGTGTGTGTGTGTGTGTGTGTGTGTGTGTGTGTGTGTGTGTGTGTGTGTGTGTGTGTGTGTGTGTGTGTCTGCCGAGTGCCTGTAACCCTTGTGTGTGTGTGTGTGTGTGTGTGTGTGTGTGTGTGTGTGTGTGTGTGTGTGTGTGTGTGTGAGAGAGAGAGAGAGAGAGAGAGAGATATAGGGAACATGTCCTACCACGGTAGATTCTAAACCAATCCCACCACAGTAGGTTCTATACCAATCCCACCACGGTAGATTCAATACCAATCCCACCATGGTAGGTGCTATACCAATCCCACCACGGTAGATTCTATACCAATCTATACCAATCCCCACGGTAGATTCTATACCAATCCCACCATGGTAGGTTCTATACCAATCCCACTACGGTAGATTCTATACCAATCCCACCATGGTAGGTTCTATACCAATCCCACCACGGTAGATTCTAAACCAATCCCACCACAGTAGGTTCTATACCAATTCAACCATGGTAGGTTCTAAGCCAATCCCACCACGGTAGGTTCTCAAAGGGCAATGCATGTGCTGCAGAGACTTAGAACAGTAAAACTTTAGGGAGTCCAGTGTTTTAGGATTG
The DNA here is from genome assembly GCF_034236695.1 of Oncorhynchus nerka. NCBI lineage: Eukaryota > Metazoa > Chordata > Actinopteri > Salmoniformes > Salmonidae > Oncorhynchus > Oncorhynchus nerka. Next base: position 12,558,066 of record NC_088406.1, read on the forward strand.
GCACTGAGTCCAGTGTATTAGGATTGGCACTGAGTCCAGCAGTTTAGGAGTGGGACTGAGTCCAGCAGTTTAGGAGTGGGACTGAGTCCAGCAGTTTAGGAGTGGCACTGAGTCCAGCAGTTTAGGAGTGGCACTGAGTCCAGCAGTTTAGGAGTGACACTGAGTCCAGCAGTTTAGGAGTGGCACTGAGTCCAGCAGTTTAGGAGTGACACTGAGTCCAGCAGTTTAGGAGTGACACTGAGTCCAGCAGTTTAGGAGTGGCACTGAGTCCAGCAGTTTGAGTGACCCAGCAGTAGTTTAGGAGTGACACTGAGTCCCAGTTTGAGTGACACAGTCCAGTTTTGACACTAGTCCAGCAGTTTGAGTGGCACTGAGTCCAGCAGTTTAGGAGTGGCACTGAGTCCAGCAGTTTAGGAGTGGCACTGAGTCCAGCAGTTTAGGAGTGACACTGAGTCCAGCGGTTTAGGAGTGACACTGAGTCCAGTGGTTTAGGAGTGACACTGAGTCCAGCGGTTTAGGAGTGACACTGAGTCCAGCAGTTTAGGAGTGACCCTGAGTCCAGTGGTTTAGGAGTGACACTGAGTCCAGCGGTTTAGGAGTGACCCTGAGTCCAGTGGTTTAGGAGTGACACTGAGTCCAGTGGTTTAGGAGTGACCCTGAGTCCAGCAGTTTAGGAGTGACCCTGAGTCCAGTGGTTTAGGAGTGACACTGAGTCCAGCAGTTTAGGAGTGGGAAAGAGTCCAGCAGTTTAGGAGTGGCACTGAGTCCAGTGGTTTAGGAGTGACACTGAGTCCAGTGGTTTAGGAGTGACACTGAGTCCAGTGGTTTAGGAGTGACCCTGAGTCCAGCGGTTTAGGAGTGACACTGAGTCCAGCAGTTTAGGAGTGACACTGAGTCCAGCGGTTTAGGAGTGACACTGAGTCCAGCAGTTTAGGAGTGGGAAAGAGTCCAGCAGTTTAGGAGTGACACTGAGTCCAGCAGTTTAGGAGTGACCCTGAGTCCAGTGGTTTAGGAGTGACACTGAGTCCAGCGGTTTAGGAGTGACCCTGAGTCCAGTGGTTTAGGAGTGACACTGAGTCCAGTGGTTTAGGAGTGACCCTGAGTCCAGTAGTTTAGGAGTGACCCTGAGTCCAGCGGTTTAGGAGTGACACTGAGTCCAGCAGTTTAGGAGTGGGAAAGAGTCCAGCAGTTTAGGAGTGGCACTGAGTCCAGTGGTTTAGGAGTGACACTGAGTCCAGTGGTTTAGGAGTGACACTGAGTCCAGTGGTTTAGGAGTGACCCTGAGTCCAGCGGTTTAGGAGTGACACTGAGTCCAGCAGTTTAGGAGTGACACTGAGTCCAGTGGTTTAGGAGTGACACTGAGTCCAGCAGTTTAGGAGTGGGAAAGAGTCCAGCAGTTTAGGAGTTACCCTGAGTCCAGCGGTTTAGGAGTGACACTGAGTCCAGCAGTTTAGGAGTGACACTGAGTCCAGCAGTTTAGGAGTGACACTGAGTCCAGCAGTTTAGGAGTGAGTCCAGCAGTTTAGGAGTGGCACAGTCCAGTGGTTTAGGAGTGACACTGAGTCCAGCAGTTTAGGAGTGGGAAAGAGTCCAGCAGTTTAGGAGTGGCACTGAGTCAGTGGTTTAGGAGTGGACACAGTGAGTCCAGCAGTTTAGGAGTGGGAAAGAGTCCAGCAGTTTAGGAGTGGCACTGAGTCAGCAGTTTAGGAGTGGCACTGAGTCCAGTGGTTTAGGAGTGACACTGAGTCCAGTGGTTTAGGAGTGACACTGAGTCCAGCAGTTTAGGAGTGGCACAGTTTGAGTGACCAGTGGTTTAGGAGTTACCCTGAGTCCAGCGGTTTAGGAGTGACACTGAGTCCAGCAGTTTAGGAGTGACACTGAGTCCAGCAGTTTAGGAGTGACACTGAGTCCAGCAGTTTAGGAGTGGGAAAGAGTCCAGCAGTTTAGGAGTGGCACAGTCCAGTGGTTTAGGAGTGACACTGAGTCCAGCAGTTTAGGAGTGAGTCCAGCAGTTTGAGTGGCACAGTCAAGTGGTTTAGGAGTGGCACTGAGTCCAGTGTTAGGAGTGGCACTGAGTCCAGTGGTTTAGGAGTGACACTGAGTCCAGCAGTTTAGGAGTGACACTGAGTCCAGCAGTTTAGGAGTGACACTGAGTCCAGCAGTTTAGGAGTGACACTGAGTCCAGCAGTTTAGGAGTGACACTGAGTCCAGCAGTTTAGGAGTGGCACTGAGTCCAGCAGTTTAGGAGTGACCCTGAGTCCAGTAGTTTAGGAGTGACACTGAGTCCAGCAGTTTAGGAGTGACACTGAGTCCAGCGGTTTAGGAGTGACACTGAGTCCAGCAGTTTAGGAGTGGCACTGAGTCCAGCAGTTTAGGAGTGACCCTGAGTCCAGTGGTTTAGGAGTGACACTGAGTCCAGCGGTTTAGGAGTGACCCTGAGTCCAGTGGTTTAGGAGTGACACTGAGTCCAGTGGTTTAGGAGTGACCCTGAGTCCAGCAGTTTAGGAGTGACCCTGAGTCCAGTGGTTTAGGAGTGACACTGAGTCCAGCAGTTTAGGAGTGGGAAAGAGTCCAGCAGTTTAGGAGTGGCACTGAGTCCAGTGGTTTAGGAGTGACACTGAGTCCAGTGGTTTAGGAGTGACACTGAGTCCAGTGGTTTAGGAGTGACCCTGAGTCCAGCGGTTTAGGAGTGACACTGAGTCCAGCAGTTTAGGAGTGACACTGAGTCCAGTGGTTTAGGAGTGACACTGAGTCCAGCAGTTTAGGAGTGGGAAAGAGTCCAGCAGTTTAGGAGTGACACTGAGTCCAGCAGTTTAGGAGTGACCCTGAGTCCAGCGGTTTAGGAGTGACACTGAGTCCAGCAGTTTAGGAGTGACACTGAGTCCAGCAGTTTAGGAGTGACACTGAGTCCAGCAGTTTAGGAGTGGGAAAGAGTCCAGCAGTTTAGGAGTGGCACTGAGTCCAGTGGTTTAGGAGTGACACTGAGTCCAGCAGTTTAGGAGTGGGAAAGAGTCCAGCAGTTTAGGAGTGGCACTGAGTCCAGTGGTTTAGGAGTGGCACTGAGTCCAGTGTATAAGGAGTGGCACTGAGTCCAGTGGTTTAGGAGTGACACTGAGTCCAGCAGTTTAGGAGTGGCACTGAGTCCAGTGGTTTAGGAGTGACACTGAGTCCAGCAGTTTAGGAGTGGGAAAGAGTCCAGCAGTTTAGGAGTGACACTGAGTCCAGCAGTTTAGGAGTGGCACTGAGTCCAGTGGTTTAGGAGTGACACTGAGTCCAGTGGTTTAGTAGTGACACTGAGTCCAGCAGTTTAGGAGTGGCACTGAGTCCAGTGGTTTAGGAGTGGCACTGAGTCCAGTGTATAAGGAGTGGCACTGAGTCCAGTGGTTTAGGAGTGACACTGAGTCCAGCAGTTTAGGAGTGGCACTGAGTCCAGTGGTTTAGGAGTGACACTGAGTCCAGCAGTTTAGGAGTGGGAAAGAGTCCAGCAGTTTAGGAGTGGCACTGAGTCCAGTGGTTTAGGAGTGACACTGAGTCCAGCAGTTTAGGAGTGGGAAAGAGTCCAGCAGTTTAGGAGTGGCACTGAGTCCAGTGGTTTAGGAGTGGCACTGAGTCCAGTGTATAAGGAGTGGCACTGAGTCCAGTGGTTTAGGAGTGACACTGAGTCCAGCAGTTCAGGAGTGGCACTGAGTCCAGTGGTTTAGGAGTGACACTGAGTCCAGCAGTTTAGGAGTGGGAAAGAGTCCAGCAGTTTAGGAGTGACACTGAGTCCAGCAGTTTAGGAGTGGCACTGAGTCCAGTGGTTTAGGAGTGACACTGAGTCCAGTGGTTTAGGAGTGACACTGAGTCCAGCATTTTAGGAGTGGGAAAGAGTCCAGCAGTTTAGGAGTGGCACTGAGTCCAGTGGTTTAGGAGTGACACTGAGTCCAGCGGTTTAGGAGTGACACTGAGTCCAGCAGTTTAGGAGTGACCCTGAGTCCAGTGGTTTAGGAGTGGGAAAGAGTCCAGCAGTTTAGGAGTGGGAAAGAGTCCAGCAGTTTAGGAGTGGCACTGAGTCCAGTGGTTTAGGAGTGGCACTGAGTCCAGTGTATAAGGAGTGGCACTGAGTCCAGTGGTTTAGGAGTGACACTGAGTCCAGCAGTTTAGGAGTGGCACTGAGTCCAGTGGTTTAGGAGTGACACTGAGTCCAGCAGTTTAGGAGTGGGAAAGAGTCCAGCAGTTTAGGAGTGACACTGAGTCCAGCAGTTTAGGAGTGGCACTGAGTCCAGTGGTTTAGGAGTGACACTGAGTCCAGTGGGAAAGAGTCCAGTTTAGGAGTGACACTGAGTCCAGCAGTTTAGGAGTGGCACTGAGTCCAGCAGTTTAGGAGTGACACTGAGTCCAGCAGTTTAGGAGTGACACTGAGTCCAGCAGTTTAGGAGTGGCACTGAGTCCAGCAGTTTAGGAGTGACCCTGAGTCCAGTAGTTTAGGAGTGACACTGAGTCCAGCAGTTTAGGAGTGACACTGAGTCCAGCGGTTTAGGAGTGACACTGAGTCCAGCAGTTTAGGAGTGGCACTGAGTCCAGCAGTTTAGGAGTGGCACTGAGTCCAGCAGTTTAGGAGTGACCCTGAGTCCAGTGGTTTAGGAGTGACACTGAGTCCAGCGGTTTAGGAGTGACCCTGAGTCCAGTGGTTTAGGAGTGACACTGAGTCCAGTGGTTTAGGAGTGACCCTGAGTCCAGCAGTTTAGGAGTGACCCTGAGTCCAGTGGTTTAGGAGTGACCTGAGTCCAGCAGTTTAGGAGTGGGAAAGGTCCAGCAGTTTAGGAGTGGCACTGAGTCCAGTGGTTTAGTGACACTGAGTCAGTGGTTTAGTGACACTGAGTCAGTGGTTTAGAGTGACCCTGAGTCCAGCGGTTTAGAAGTGACACTGAGTCCAGCAGTTTAGGAGTGACACAGTCCAGTGGTTTAGGAGTGACACTGAGTCAGCAGTTTAGGAGTGGGAAAGAGTCCAGCAGTTTAGGAGTGACACACAGTCCAGCAGTTTAGGAGTGACCCAGTCCACAGGGTGACACTGAGTCCAGCAGTTTACAGTGACACTGAGTCCAGCAGTTTAGGAGTGACACTGAGTCCAGCAGTTTAGGAGTGGGAAAGAGTCCAGCAGTTTACAGTGGCACTGAGTCCAGTGGTTTAGGAGTGACTGAGTCCAGCAGTTTAGGAGTGGGAAAGAGTCCAGCAGTTTAGTGCACTGAGTCCAGTGGTTTAGGAGTGGCACTGAGTCCAGTGTATAAGGAGTGGCACTAGTCCAGTGGTTTAGGAGTGACACTGAGTCCAGCAGTTTAGGGTGGCACTGAGTCCAGTGGTTTAGGAGTGACACTGAGTCCAGCAGTTTAGGAGTGGGAAAGAGTCCAGCAGTTTAGGAGTGACACTGAGTCCACAGTTTAGGAGTGGCACTGAGTCCAGTGGTTTAGGAGTGACACTGAGTCCAGTGGTTTAGGAGTGACACTGAGTCCAGCAGTTTAGGATGCATACTGAGTCCAGTGGTTTAGGAGTGGCACTGAGTCCAGTGTATGCATACTGAGTCCAGTGGTTTAGGAGTGACACTGAGTCCACAGTTTAAGTGGCACTGAGCAGTGGTTTAGGAGTGACACTGAGTCCAGCAGTTTAGGAGTGGGAAAGAGTCCAGCAGTTTACAGTGGCACTGAGTCCAGTGGTTTACATGAGTGACACTGAGTCCAGCAGTTTAGGAGTGGGAAAGAGTCCAGCAGTTTAGGAGTGGCACTGAGTCCAGTGGTTTGAGTGGCACTGAGTCCAGTGTACACAGTGGCACACCAGTGGTTTAGGAGTGACACTGAGTCCAGCAGTTCAGGAGTGGCACTGAGTCCAGTGGTTTAGGAGTGACACTGAGTCCAGCAGTTTAGGAGTGGGAAAGAGTCCAGCAGTTTAGGAGTGACACTGGGTCCAGCAGTTTAGGAGTGGCACTGAGTCCAGTGGTTTAGGAGTGACACTGAGTCCAGTGGTTTAGGAGTGACACTGAGTCCAGCATTTTAGGAGTGGGAAAGAGTCCAGCAGTTTAGGAGTGGCACTGAGTCCAGTGGTTTAGGGTGACACTGAGTCCAGCGGTTTAGGAGTGACACTGAGTCCAGCAGTTTGAGTGACCCTGAGTCCAGTGGTTTAGGAGTGGGAAAGAGTCCAGCAGTTTATTGGGAAAGAGTCCAGCAGTTTAGGAGTGGCACTGAGTCCAGTGGTTTAGGAGTGGCACTGAGTCCAGTGTATTGGCACTGAGTCCAGTGGTTTAGGAGTGACACTGAGTCCAGCAGTTTGGAGTGGCAAGTCCAGTGGTTTAGTGACATGAGTCCAGCAGTTTAATGGGAAAGAGTCCAGCAGTTTAGGAGTGACACTGAGTCCAGCAGTTTAGGAGTGGCACTGAGTCCAGTGGTTTACAAGTGACAAGTCCAGTGGTTTAGGAGTGACACTGAGTCCAGCAGTTTAGGAGTGGGAAAGAGTCCAGCAGTTTGTGGCACTGAGTCCAGTCCATGACACTGAGTCCATGTTTAGGAGTGACACTGAGTCCAGCAGTTTGAGTGACCCTGAGTCCATGGTTTGGAGTGGAAAAGTCCAGCAGTTTAGGAGTGACACTGAGTCCAGCAGTTTAGGAGTGACACTGAGTCCAGAGGTTTAGGATTTTTGAGTCCAGCAGTTTCAGTGACACTGATTCCAGCGGTTTAGGAGTGACCCGGAGTCCAGCGGTTTAGGAAAGTCCAGCGGTTTAACTGACCCTGAGTCAGCGGTTTGAGTGACCCTGAGTTCAGCGGTTTAGAGTGACCCTGAGTCCAGCGGTTTAGGAGTGACCCTGCTGGACTCAGGTTCCACACATCCTAGTTCCACCCTCAGTTAGTTCCACCCCCTCTAACAAAACAGTCATAAACAGTCCAGATGCACACCACCACACACACACACACACAAATGCATATTGACGCCACACACTCCAGTCCCACACATGGATATTGTCATGCACGCCAAACACACACACACATTCATAGTCTACACACACATGCACACACACATTCATAGTCCCCAGTCCCACACATGCATATTCCACCACACACACACACATGCAGTCACCAAACAGTCACACACACTCATGCATATTGACGCCACACACACACCAGTCATGCACACGCCACACACACACACAGCCCACACAGTCCCACACATGCATCTTGATGGTCCCACACACAGTCCCATAGTCCACACAAATGCATATTGATGCCACACACACACAAGCATGCATATTGATTCCCAGTCCACACACATGCATATTTCCCCAGTCCCACACACACACAAGCATGCATATTGACATTTACATTTACATTTAAGTCATTTAGCAGACAGTCCAGAGCACACAAAGCCCCCAGTCCCACTAAATCTTTTCAGGGATTACTTTATCCTAGTCCCTTAAAGAGGTGGGGTTTCAGGTGTCCCGGAAGGTGGTGAGTCCCACACTCGTGAGGGAGTTTGTTCCACCATTGGGGTCCCACACGAACAGTTGCCCCCAGTCCACACACTGCATTGTCCCCAGTCCCACACATCAGTCCTACACATCCCACACACACACACACACAGATGCCACACACACACACGCATACTGGTCAACACACTCACAGTCTCCAGCAACATATTGACTCAGTCTCCCTTGTATATAGTCTCACTATTATTATATTACAGTGTTAATATTTCCTTTCTTTTTTATATATATATATTTTTTTCACTCTGCATTGTTGTGAAAGTTCTCGTATATAAGCATTTCAAGGTAATGTCTACACCTCTTGTAATCGGAGCATGTGACAAATACAATTTGATTTGATTCTAGAACTCAATGCAACTGAGCAAGTCTCCATGGTCCATCAGCACATGTTATTTTGGATGTGGAATTTGGAAGGATAATTGTGCTGAGTCCTATTTTAGTCCACGTTGCCTCTGCTTGCCTCTTTACTTTCCTCTTTAAAAAATAAACTATGTCAGCAAATCCTTCTGTAACGGCTGCTGTCTCAATCTGTCTGCATTCTCTCAACACACACACTCAGTCCCCAGTCCCACACTCAGCCTCCAGTCCCACACTCAGTCTCCAGTCCCACACTCAGTCTCCAGTCCCACACTCAGTCCCCAGTCCCACACTCAGTCCCCAGTCCCACACTCAGTCCCCAGTCCCACACTCAGTCCCCAGTCCAACACTCAGCCCCCAGTCCCACACTCAGCCCCCAGTCCCACACTCAGTCTCCGGTCCCACACTTAGTCCCCAGTCCCACACTCAGTTCCCAGTCCCACACTCAGTCCCCAGTCCCACACTCAGCCCCCAGTCCCACACTCAGCCCCCAGTCCCACACTCAGTCCCCAGTCCCACACTCAGTCCCCGGTCCCACACTCAGTCTCAAAGTCCCACACTCAGTCTCCGGTCCCACACTCAGCCCCCAGTCCCATACTCAGTCCCCGGTCCCACACTCAGTCTCCGGTCCCACACTCAGTCTCCAGCCTCACACTCAGCCTCCAGTCCCACACTCAGCCTCCAGTCCCACACTAAGTCTCCAGTCCCACACTCAGTCTCCAGTCCCAAACTCAGTCTCCGGTCCCACACCCAGTCTCCGGTCCCACACTCAGTCCCCAGTCCCACACTCAGTCCCCGGTTCCACACTCAGTCTTCAGTCCCCGGTCCCACACTCAGTCTCCCAGTCAAACACTCAGTCTCCAGTCCCACACTCAGTCTCCCAGTCCCACACTCAGTCTCCAGTCCCACACTCAGCCCCCAGTCCCACACTCAGTCTCCGGTCCCACACTCAGCCCCCAGTCCCACACTCAGTCCCCGGTCCCACACTCAGTCCCCGGTCCCACACTCAGTCTCCAGTCCCACACTCAGTCTCCCAGTCCCACACTCAGTCTCCCAGTCCCACACTCAGTCCCAGTCCCACACTCAACCCCCAGTCCCACACTCAGTCCCCGGTCCCACACTCAGTCCCCCGGTCCACACTCAGTCTCCGGTCCCACACTCAGTCCCCAGTCCCACACTCAGTCCCCAGTCCACACTCAGCCTCCAGTCCCACACTCAGCCTCCAGTCCCACACTCAGTCTCCCAGTCCCACACTCAGTCCCCTTAAGTCCCTGGTCCCACACTCAGTCTCCAGTCCCACACTCAGTCCCCGGTCTCCAGTCTCCCACACTCAGTCTCCAGTCCACACTCAGTCCCCAGTCTCACACTCAGCCTCCAGTCCCACACTCAGCCTCCAGTCCCACACTCAGTCCCCGGTCCCACACTCAGTCCCCTGGTCCCACACTCAGTCTCAGTCCCCACTCAGTCTCCAGTCCCACACTCAGTCTCCCAGTCCCACACTCAGTTCCCAGTCCCACACTCAGCCCCCAGTCCCACACTCAGCCTCCAGTCCCACACTCAGCCCCGGTCCCACACTCAGTCCCCGGTCCCACACTCAGTCCCCGGTCCCCACTCTGTCTCCCAGTCCCACACTCAGTCTCCAGTCCCACACTCAGCCTCCAGTCCCACACTCAGCCTCCAGTCCCACACTCAGTCCCCAGTCCCACACTCAGTCTTCCCCGGTCCACACTCAGTCTCCAGTCCCACACTCAGTCTCCCAGTCCCACACTCAGTCTCCAGTCCCACACTCAGTCCCCAGTCCCACACTCAGTCCCAGTCCCACACTCAGTCTTCAGTCCCACACTCAGTCTCCCAGTCCCACACTCAGTCTCCAGTCCCACACTCAGTCCCCCCAGTCCCACACTCAGTCCCCAGTCCCACACTCAGTCTCCAGTCCCACACTCAGTCTCCCAGTCCCACACTCAGTGTCCCAGTCTCCCAGTCCCACACTCAGTGTCCCAGTCCCTCAGTCCCCAGTCCCACACTCAACCCCCAGTCCCACACTCAGTCCCCGGTCCCACACTCAGTCCCCGGTCTCACACTCAGTCTCCGGTCCCACACTCAGTCTCCAGTCTCACACTCAGTCCCCAGTCTCACACTCAGCCTCCAGTCCCACACTCAGCCTCCAGTCCCACACTCAGTCTCCGGTCCCACACTCAGTCTTAAGTCCCTGGTCCCACACTCAGTCTCCAGTCCCACACTCAGTCTCCCAGTCCCACACTCAGTCTCCAGTCCCACACTCAGTCTCCCAGTCCCACACTCAGTCTCCAGTCCCACACTCAGTCTCCGGTCCCACACTCAGCCCCCAGTCCCACACTCAGTCCCCGGTCCCACACTCAGTCCCCGGTCCCACACTCAGTCTCCAGTCCCACACTCAGTCTCCCAGTCCCACACTCAGTGTCCCAGTCCCACACTCAGTCCCCAGTCCCACACTCAACCCCCAGTCCCACACTCAGTCCCCGGTCCCACACTCAGTCCCCGGTCTCACACTCAGTCTCCGGTCCCACACTCAGTCTCCAGTCTCACACTCAGTCCCCAGTCTCACACTCAGCCTCCAGTCCCACACTCAGCCTCCAGTCCCACACTCAGTCTCCGGTCCCACACTCAGTCTTAAGTCCCTGGTCCCACACTCAGTCTCCAGTCCCACACTCAGTCTCCAGTCCCACACTCAGTCTCCAGTCCCACACTCAGTTCCCAGTCCCACACTCAGCCCCCAGTCCCACACTCAGCCCCCGGTCCCACACTCAGCCCCCGGTCCCACACTCAGTCCCCGGTCCCACACTCAGTCCCCGGTCCCACACTCTGTCTCCCAGTCCCACACTCAGTCCCCAGTCCCACACTCAGCCTCCAGTCCCACACTCAGCCTCCAGTCCCACACTCAGTCTCCGGTCCCACACTCAGTCTTCAGTCCCCGGTCCCACACTCAGTCTCCAGTCCCACACTCAGTCTCCAGTCCCACACTCAGTCTCCGGTCCCACACTCAGTCCCCAGTCCCACACTCAGTCCCCGGTTCCACACTCAGTCTTCAGTCCCACACTCAGTCTCCCAGTCCCACACTCAGTCTCCAGTCCCACACTCAGTCTCCCAGTCCCACACTCAGTCTCCAGTCCCACACTCAGTCTCCCAGTCCCACACTCAGTCTCCCAGTCCCACACTCAGTCTCCAGTCCCACACTCAGTCCCCGGTCCCACACTCAGTCCCCGGTCCCACACTCAGTCTCCAGTCCCACACTCAGTCTCCCAGTCCCACACTCAGTGTCCCAGTCCCACACTCAGTCCCCAGTCCCACACTCAACCCCCAGTCCCACACTCAGTCCCCGGTCCCACACTCAGTCCCCGGTCTCACACTCAGTCTCCGGTCCCACACTCAGTCTCCAGTCTCACACTCAGTCCCCAGTCTCACACTCAGCCTCCAGTCCCACATTCAGCCTCCAGTCCCACACTCAGTCTCCGGTCCCACACTCAGTCTTAAGTCCCTGGTCCCACACTCAGTCTCCAGTCCCACACTCAGTCTCCCAGTCCCACACTCAGTCTCCAGTCCCACACTCAGTCTCCCAGTCCCACACTCAGTCTCCAGTCCCACACTCAGTCTCCGGTCCCACACTCAGCCCCCAGTCCCACACTCAGTCCCCGGTCCCACACTCAGTCCCCGGTCCCACACTCAGTCTCCAGTCCCACACTCAGTCTCCCAGTCCCACACTCAGTGTCCCAGTCCCACACTCAGTCCCCAGTCCCACACTCAACCCCCAGTCCCACACTCAGTCCCCGGTCCCACACTCAGTCCCCGGTCTCACACTCAGTCTCCGGTCCCACACTCAGTCTCCAGTCTCACACTCAGTCCCCAGTCTCACACTCAGCCTCCAGTCCCACACTCAGCCTCCAGTCCCACACTCAGTCTCCGGTCCCACACTCAGTCTTAAGTCCCTGGTCCCACACTCAGTCTCCAGTCCCACACTCAGTCTCCAGTCCCACACTCAGTCTCCGGTCCCACACTCAGTCCCCAGTCCCACACTCAGTCCCCGGTCCCACACTCAGTCTTCAGTCCCCGGCCCCACACTCAGTCTCCAGTCCCACACTCAGTCTCCGGTCCCACACTCAGTCTCCGGTCCCACACTCAGTCTTCAGTCCCTGGTCCCACACTCAGTCTCCCAGTCCCACACTCAGTCTCCCAGTTCCAACCTCAGTCTCCCAGTCCCACACTCAGCCCCCAGTCCCACACTCAGCCCCCAGTCCCACACTCAGCCCCCAGTCCCACACTCAGCCCCCAGTCCCACACTCAGTCCCCAGTCCCACACTCAGTCTCAGTCCCACACTCAGTCTCCCAGTCCCACACTCAGTCTCCAGTCCCACACTCAGTCTCCGGTCCCACACTCAGCCCCCAGTCCCACACTCAGTCCCCCGGTCCCACACTCAGTCCCCGGTCCCACACTCAGTCTCCAGTCCCACACTCAGTCTCCCAGTCCCACACTCAGTGTCCCAGTCCCACACTCAGTCCCCAGTCCCACACTCAACCCCAGTCCCACACTCAGTCCCCGGTCCCACACTCAGTCCCCGGTCTCACACTCAGTCTCCGGTCCCACACTCAGTCTCCAGTCTCACACTCAGTCCCCAGTCTCACACTCAGCCTCCAGTCCCACACTCAGCCTCCAGTCCCACACTCAGTCTCCGGTCCCACACTCAGTCTTCAGTCCCCGGTCCCACACTCAGTCTCCAGTCCCACACTCAGTCTCCAGTCCCACACTCAGTCTCCGGTCCCACACTCAGTCCCCAGTCCCACACTCAGTCCCCGGTTCCACACTCAGTCTTCAGTCCCACACTCAGTCTCCCAGTCCCACACTCAGTCTCCAGTCCCACACTCAGTCTCCCAGTCCCACACTCAGTCTCCAGTCCCACACTCAGTCTCCCAGTCCCACACTCAGTCTCCAGTCCCACACTCAGTCTCCGGTCCCACACTCAGCCCCAGTCCCACACTCAGTCCCAGTCCCACACTCAGTCCCCCGGTCCCACACTCAGTCTCCAGTCCCACACTCAGTCTCCCAGTCCCACACTCAGTGTCCCAGTCCCACACTCAGTCCCCAGTCCCACACTCAACCCCCAGTCCCACACTCAGTCCCGGTCCCACACTCAGTCCCCCGGTCTCACACTCAGTCTCCGGTCCCACACTCAGTCTCCAGTCTCACACTCAGTCCCCAGTCTCACACTCAGCCTCCACTCCCACACTCAGCCTCCAGTCCCACACTCAGTCTCCGGTCCCACACTCAGTCTTAAGTCCCTGGTCCCACACTCAGTCTCCAGTCCCACACTCAGTCTCCCAGTCCCACACTCAGTCTCCAGTCCCACACTCAGTCTCCCAGTCCCACACTCAGTCTCCAGTCCCACACTCAGTCTCCGGTCCCACACTCAGCCCCCAGTCCCACACTCAGTCCCCGGTCCCACACTCAGTCCCCGGTCCCACACTCAGTCTCCAGTCCCACACTCAGTCTCCCAGTCCCACACTCAGTCCCCAGTCCCACACTCAGTCTCCAGTCCCACACTCAGTCTCCCAGTCCCACACTCAGTCTCCAGTCCCACACTCAGTCTCCCAGTCCCACACTCAGTCTCCAGTCCCACACTCAGTCTCCGGTCCCACACTCAGCCCCCAGTCCCACACTCAGTCCCCGGTCCCACACTCAGTCCCCGGTCCCACACTCAGTCTCCAGTCCCACACTCAGTCTCCCAGTCCCACACTCAGTGTCCCAGTCCCACACTCAGTCCCCAGTCCCACACTCAGCCCCCAGTCCCACACTCAGTCCCCGGTCCCACACTCAGTCCCCGGTCCCACACTCAGTCTCCAGTCCCACACTCAGTCTCCCAGTCCCACACTCAGTCCCCAGTCCCACACTCAGTCTCCAGTCCCACACTCAGTCTCCCAGTCCCACACTCAGTGTCCCAGTCCCACACTCAGTCCCCAGTCCCACACTCAACCCCCAGTCCCACACTCAGTCCCCGGTCCCACACTCAGTCCCCGGTCTCACACTCAGTCTCCGGTCCCACACTCAGTCTCCAGTCTCACACTCAGTCCCCAGTCTCACACTCAGCCTCCAGTCCCACACTCAGCCTCCAGTCCCACACTCAGTCTCCGGTCCCACACTCAGTCTTAAGTCCCTGGTCCCACACTCAGTCTCCAGTCCCACACTCAGTCTCCAGTCCCACACTCAGTCTCCAGTCCCACACTCAGTTCCCAGTCCCACACTCAGCCCCAGTCCCACACTCAGCCCCCGGTCCCACACTCAGCCCCGGTCCCACACTCAGTCCCCCGGTCCCACACTCAGTCCCCGGTCCCACACTCTGTCTCCCAGTCCCACACTCAGTCCCCAGTCCCACACTCAGCCTCCAGTCCCACACTCAGCCTCCAGTCCCACACTCAGTCTCCGGTCCCACACTCAGTCTTCAGTCCCCGGTCCCACACTCAGTCTCCAGTCCACACTCAGTCTCCAGTCCCACACTCAGTCTCCGGTCCCACACTCAGTCCCCAGTCCCACACTCAGTCCCCGGTTCCACACTCAGTCTTCAGTCCCACACTCAGTCTCCCAGTCCCACACTCAGTCTCCAGTCCCACACTCAGTCTCCCAGTCCCACACTCAGTCTCCAGTCCCACACTCAGTCTCCCAGTCCCACACTCAGTCTCCAGTCCCACACTCAGTCTCCGGGTCCCACACTCAGCCCCCAGTCCCACCTCAGTCCCCGGTCCCACACTCAGTCCCCGGTCCCACACTCAGTCTCCAGTCCCACACTCAGTCTCCCAGTCCCACACTCAGTGTCCCAGTCCCACACTCAGTCCCCAGTCCCACACTCAACCCCCAGTCCCACACTCAGTCCCCGGTCCCACACTCAGTCCCCGGTCTCACACTCAGTCTCCGGTCCCACACTCAGTCTCCAGTCTCACACTCAGTCCCCAGTCTCACACTCAGCCTCCAGTCCCACACTCAGCCTCCAGTCCCACACTCAGTCTCCGGTCCCACACTCAGTCTTAAGTCCCTGGTCCCACACTCAGTCTCCAGTCCCACACTCAGTCTCCCAGTCCCACACTCAGTCTCCAGTCCCACACTCAGTCTCCCAGTCCCACACTCAGTCTCCGGTCCCACACTCAGCCCCCAGTCCCACACTCAGTCCCCGGTCCCACACTCAGTCCCCGGTCCCACACTCAGTCTCCAGTCCCACACTCAGTCTCCCAGTCCCACACTCAGTGTCCCAGTCCCACACTCAGTCCCCAGTCCCACACTCAACCCCCAGTCCCACACTCAGTCCCCGGTCCCACACTCAGTCCCCGGTCTCACACTCAGTCTCCGGTCCCACACTCAGTCTCCAGTCTCACACTCAGTCCCCAGTCTCACACTCAGCCTCCAGTCCCACACTCAGTCTCCGGTCCCACACTCAGTCTTAAGTCCCTGGTCCCACACTCAGTCTCCAGTCCCACACTCAGTCTCCAGTCCCACACTCAGTCTCCGGTCCCACACTCAGTCCCCAGTCCCACACTCAGTCCCCGGTCCCACACTCAGTCTTCAGTCCCCGGCCCCACACTCAGTCTCCAGTCCCACACTCAGTCTCCGGTCCCACACTCAGTCTCCGGTCCCACACTCAGTCTTCAGTCCCTGGTCCCACACTCAGTCTCCCAGTCCCACACTCAGTCTCCCAGTTCCAACCTCAGTCTCCCAGTCCCACACTCAGCCCCCAGTCCCACACTCAGCCCCCAGTCCCACACTCAGCCCCCAGTCCCACACTCAGCCCCCAGTCCCACACTCAGTCCCCAGTCCCACACTCAGCCTCCAGTCCCACACTCAGTCCCCAGATCAACAATCTAGTGCCTGTACACAGCCTACATGTCTGTCCAGTGAACAAGGCCTCGTTTCCCAGAGCATTTGTAGCGTTGAGATCATCATTAGAACCGTCTGACCATGTATCTCTAGTAGCCGAGATGTTTCCCAAAACAATTGTTATTAAAGTTGTACTTGAAAACGCTCATTATTTAAAAACTGCCTCAGACCAGAGCCTTTTTCCCCCTTGAGTTTCACTTTATACACAGAAGGTCTCTGCTAAACGCAGAATCAAGAGGTCTATCTGTCTGACTGTGACTGCTGATAACTTCAGAACCAAGTTGACTCCAAATCCAGACCTCCATGGGGTTGATACATTTGATTTCCATTGATAATTATTGTGTGATTTTATTGTCAGCACATTCAACTATGTAAAGAAAAAAGTATTTAAAAGAATATTTCATTCATTCAGATCTAGGATGTGTTATTTTAGTGCTCCCTTTATTTTTTTTAGTAGTGTATAACGTTACCAATATCTTCGCTACTTTTGGCCTAAATCTTTTTTTTCAATCACATTGAAATACATTTTATGTTCATTTTAAATGAATTATATTATTCTAATTATAGGCTTTTGTTTGTAAACGTTTGCCTTAATATATTTCATGATGTGTAATAACATCTGTACAATGACGTGCTGAATCTTCATTATTGTAGGGTAAGCTGGAATAAGACACCTCAGTAGTTGCAGCCTTAGTCAGGAATGTTTCTCTAACAGCTGATCCGTCGTCAGTATCGTTGGAATCATTCTAATGCTAAAGGTACGATTTGAATGGAGAGAGTTGATCTGAGACCCGCGTTGTTTTTCTGTCTATCCCATCAGTATCAGCACATGATCTAACGACGCACTTAGAGAACCTTCTCTCTACGATTTGGGAAACGTTCTTAAAAAGTTGGCTCGTAAATAACGACGCCTCTCGCAGGATCATCGTACGGCTTTGCGTTCCATCTCAACTGTCAATCACCACCTTCCGGAGACACCTGAAACCCCACCTCTTTAAGGAATACCTAGGATAGGATAAAGTAATCCTTCTCACCCCCCCGCCTTAAAAGATTTAGATGCACTATTGTAAAGTGGCTGTTCCACTGGATGTCATAAGGTGAATGCACCAATTTGTAAGTCGCTCTGGATAAGAGCGTCTGCTAAATGACTTAAATGTTAAATGTAAATGAACTGGGAAACAAGGCCCGGATGCCTTCTCTGTTGGGGTGGCAGGGTAGCCTAGTGGTTAGAGCGTTGGACTAGTAACCGGAAGGTTGCAAGTTCAAACCCCCGAGCTGACAAGGTACAAATCTGTCGTTCTGCCCCTGAACAGGCAGTTAACCCACTGTTCCCAGGCCGTCATTGAAAATAAGAATTTGTTCTTAACTGACTTGCCTGGTTAAATAAAGGTAAAAAAATAGTGGTTGTGAACGATGGGCGACTCAGAGAGTCACTCCTCTACTAGAGTGATATTCACCAAGAACAAAGAGGTAAACAGGCAACTAAAACAAACAAAACAACAAACAGAACTGTCAGGATTTGGCCAGGGTTGTTCTGGTTTTTGGTCACTAGATGCCCCCATTGTGCCTTTTGACCTTTTGTTTTCCCTTGATCCCCATTATTATTTGCACCTGTGCCTCGTTTCCCCTGATTGTATTTAAACCCTTTGTTTTCCTCAGTCCTTTGCTCTGTGTTTGTATGTTAGCACCCAGCCCTAGTATTCTGTTAACTCTTGTTGATCCCGGTGGACGCTCTTGTGGAATTCTGTTTTTTGTTCTTGTTTATTTATTTTTGAGTATCTTTTGAGGCTTTTCCCGAGTGTTACCATGACCTCAAACTGGTATTTAGCAAACAGAGGGCCACCATGCTACCACCCCATAGACCTTATGATTGCCCCATCAAACTGTTTCCGGGCACTTGCCCCCCCAGGGGTCGGATCTTTTCCCTATCTCCACCCGAACGAGCTGCTATGGATACCTACATCAAGGACGCTCTGGAAGCAGGCCTCATGCGTCCATCCACCTCCCCGGCGGGAGCAGGGTTTTTCTTTGTGGCCAAGAAAGACGGTGGATTACGTCCTTGCATCGACTACCGGGGACTCAATGCCATAACCGTCCGTAACCGTTACCCGCTACCCCTTATGGCCACAGCCTTCGAGCTGCTCCAGGAAGCAGTTGTTTTCACTAAGCTTGACCTGCGGAACGCATACCATCTTGTGCGGATCAGACCTGGTGACGAGTGGAAGACCGCGTTCAACACGCCTACTGGTCACTATGAATACTTGGTGATGCCCTTCGGCCTGACCAACGCCCCAGCGGTGTTCCAAGCGCTCATAAACGATGTGCTTAGGGATATGCTTAACATATTTGTGTTTGTTTACTTGGATGACATCCTCATCTTTTCGAGCTCTCTTCAAGAACACACAAAGCATGTCAGACAAGTACTCAAACGCCTCCTAGATAGCCATCTGTACGTTAAGCCGGAAAAATGTGAATTCCATTCATCCCGAGTACAATTCCTGGGATTTATAGTGGAACCCGGTCGAGTCCAAATGGACCCCAGGAAGGTAGGGGCGGTAGCGGATTGGCCCACCCCCAAATCCGTTAAGGAAGTTCAGCGTTTCCTGGGCTTCACAAACTTTTACCGCAAGTTCATCAAGAACTTCAGCTTGGTGGCAGCCCCTCTCTCAGCTTTAACCAAGGGTGGCAATGCAAGGTTTTTGTGGGGAAGAGAAGCTGAGACGGCCTTCCAAGGACTCAAGCAGCGCGTCCTCTCTGCTCCCATCCTGATACTACCGACTACGGATGAACCGTTTGTGGTGAAGGTAGACGCCTCAGAGGTTGGTGTTGGAGCTGTCCTGTCTCAGAGGGGTGAAGACAAGAAGCTTCATCCGTGCGCTTTCTTCTCACACCGGCTTACCCCGGCTGAGAGGAACTACGATGTGGGGGATCGTGAACTCCTAGCGGTTAAGATGGCATTGAAGGAATGGAGACACTGGCTCGAGGGGGCTTCTCACCCGTTTCAAGTGCTTACGGACCACAAAAATCTGGAGTATATCCAGCAGGCGAAGCGGTTGAACTCTAGACAAGCTAGATGGTCTCTTTTCTTCAATCGATTCCAGTTTATCCTCATCTATCGGCCCGGGTCGAAGAATCTCAAACCGGATGCCCTGTCCCGAGTCTACGCTCCTGCCATTCGAGATGACACGGACATGCCTGTCCTTCCTGCTGCTAAGATCGTGGCTCCGATTTCATGGCACTCTGACTTCTGGAGGATACCGTGAGACGAGCTCAAGCTATCGAACCGGACCCGAAAGGGGGTCCTGCCAATCGGTTGTTTGTCCCCAAGGCAGTGAGGACTCAGGTCCTTCTGTGGGGGCACTCCTCTCGCCTCACCTGTCACCCGGGCGTAGGTCGCACCTTGGAGTTCATCCAGCGTAAGTTCTGGTGGCCTACCATAAGAGAAGACGTTGCCTCTTTCGTCAATGCCTGCCCCGTGTGCTGCCAGGGCAAATCTTCTCACCTCCGCCCTCAAGGACTCCTTCACCCTTTACCTATTCCCCACAGACCCTGGTCCCATATCTCGTTGGACTTTATTACTGGCCTTCCTCCATCCCATGGCAATACTACTATCCTAGTCATAATCGACAGGTTTTCAAAGGTGGCCAGGTTCGTCCCTCTGACTAAGTTACCTTCTGCCAAGGAGACGGCTGAGTTGGTAATTAATCATGTGTTCCGAGTCTTCGGCATTCCTCAAGATATGGTTTCTGACAGAGGTCCCCAGTTCGCCTCAAGGTTTTGGAAGGCCTTCTGCCAACTCATGGGTACTTCTGCCAGTCTATCTTCAGGGTACCATCCGGAGTCCAACGGCCAAACAGAGAGGATGAATCAAGAGCTGGAAGCCACCCTCCGATGTATGACTCGTAACAACCCGTCCACATGGTCGTCCTTCATTGTTTGGGCCGAATACGCGCACAACACCTTGCGCTCCTCCTCCACTGGTATGTCCCCGCACGAGTGTCAGTTTGGCTATGCCCCTCCATTGTTCCCGGACCAGGAGGCAGAAGTCAGAGTGCCTTCAGCCTTGAAGTTCGTCAGACGCTGTCGGCTTATGTGGAGGAAGACCCGTCTTAATCTTATGCGTTCTTCACAGAGGTACCAACAACAAGCCAACAGACGTCGCCGTCCCGGGCCTACCCTGCGCCCGGCCAGAGAGTCTGGCTCTCCACAAGAGACTTACCACTACGGGTGGAGTCTCGCAAGCTGTCCCAAAAATACATCGGTCCCTTTAAGGTTGCCAGGAGAGTTAACCCAGTTTCTTATCGCCTACACTTACCCAGATCCCTTAAGATTAATCCCACATTTCACATTTCCTTATTAAAACCTGTTGTTTTTTCTCCCCTTGTCCCGGCAGACAGACCTCCCCCTCCGCCTCGTGTCATTGGAGGCCAGCCGGCTTATACCGTCCATCGGATACTGGATTCCCGCCGGGTGCAGCGGTCCTGGCAGTATCTGGTGGACTGGGAAGGCTACGGTCCCGAGGAGCGCTCCTGGGTTCCTGCCAAAGACATACTGGACCCTGACCTCATTCGTCAGTTCAGGGCTCTCCACCCTGAGAGAGCTGGTAGGAACGTCAGGAGCCGTCAGGATTTGGCCAGGGTTGTTCCGGTTTTTGGTCACTAGATGCCCCCATTGTGCCTTTTGACCTTTTTGTTTTCCCTTGATCCCCATTATTATTTGCACCTGTGCCTCGTTTCCCCTGATTGTATTTAAACCCTTTGTTTTCCTCAGTCCTTTGCTCTGTGTTTGTATGTTAGCACCCAGCCCTAGTATTCTGTTAACTCTTGTTGATCCCGGTGGACGCTCTTGTGGAATTCTGTTTTTTGTTCTTGTTTATTTATTTTTGAGTATCTTTTGAGGCTTTTTGTGCTATACCTACCACCTTGTGGATTTACCTTTTTTGTCTTGGAGGATTACCTTTGTTCTTGTGGAATTCCTTTTGAGGTTGTGGAGTTACATGTGTTCCTGAAGGACTTCACTTTTTACTACATTAAATACAACCGTCTCAAGTACTGCTGTGTCTGCCTCATCTTCTGGGTTCTGCCGACTATTCGTGGCTCAGTTGGTTAAGTGACTGTTTCTCACTCCGGAGACCCGGGTTCGTAACCGGGTTCTGACACAGAACAACAAACAAAACAAGAAGCATGACAGGTACTTTAAGACTGTCTTCTTCTTTATCTGCCTTCAGATACAATGGAGGAGTTGAGGCGCTGTCAGGGTTACGGGTGGGACTGTGACTGTGGCTCCTCCTGTTTATCTGGGGTTGTGCCTGTGGCTCCTCCTGTGTATCTATCTTTATTTGTTTGTTTTGTCTCTTGGTCCAGATGGGCTTTCAGAAATATATGGAGCTGTTGTTCCATAGAGAGTAAAGAGTTCTAACTGTTGTTCCATAGACAGTAAAGAGTTATAACTGTTGTTCCATAGACAGTAAAGAGTTATAACTGTTGTTCCATAGACAGTAAAGAGTTATAACTGTTGTTCCATAGAGAGTAAAGAGTTATAACTGTTGTTCCATAGACAGTAAAGAGTTCCAACTGTTGTTCCATAGACAGTAAAGAGTTATAACTGTTGTTCCATAGACAGTAAAGAGTTCTAACTGTTGTTCCATAGACAGTAAAGAGTTATAACTGTTGTTCCATAGACAGTAAAGAGTTATAACTGTTGTTCCATAGACAGTAAAGAGTTCTAACTGTTGTTCCATAGACAGTAAAGAGTTCTAACTGTTGTTCCATAGACAGTAAAGAGTTCTAAATGTTGTTCCATAGACAGTAAAGAGTTCTAACTGTTGTTCCATAGACAGTAGAGCTACATTGATTTTCACAAGTTAACTACTGTAATTACAAAGCGGAAATATACAGAACCAGCATTTCTAGAGAGCATACGCTGCCAAGAGCCTAAGATATCTGCGGGAGAGGTATTGTCTCCCTGCCAAACACCATGGTCATCCATCAGACTGTTTAAGCCGATCACTAACATTGTTCAGCCTAGTGCCTAATTATCCCATAGAGAACATGGAGGTGGAAAGATCGGGGTTCTATTAAAATACCCTTTTCACAATGGGAGGACAATTGATTCTGTGTCTGGGCCTGGGCCGCTGTTAAAACAGGAAGATGGATATCGCCTTGGGTATTAAGCATAGTTACAGTAAAGAGGCAGTTTTATGAAGCAGTCTAACAGAAGGGGGAGTCACTGTTCCTGTTTTATTGCTACTGAAATTACACATTTACAGAAGTGCCCACACACAGACTGTACTGTAGGTGAGAAATGGGGTCATACATTCAGTGTGTGTCTAAGGATGTGTGTGTTTATGAGAGAGAGAGAGAGATCTCTCTTCCATCTGATATATTGTATATTCCGTATTGTATATTCTATATTCCACATTCCATATAATATATTCTATATTCCATATTGTATATTGCATATTCCGTATTGTAAATTCTATATTCTATATTCCATATAATATATTCTATATTCCATATTGTATATTGCATATTCCGTATTGTATATTCCATATTCTATATTCCACATTCCATATGATATATTCTATATTCCATATTCTATATTCTATATTTCATATAATATTCTCTGTTTCTTGCCATGGCAAACAGTGGCAGGTGTTGAGAGTTGTGATCCATCTGAAATGAGAGAGCAGAGGAATGTGTCAACGTAAATCTGTTCTCTCTCACACACACCTACACCCCCTCCTCCACAGTATGAGTATCAAATGAAAGTGAGAGCTGGGTTCTATATAGGTGTTATTAGCTTGGCTGGATCTCTGGTGTACAGATGTTTTCATGACCTGTATACACAGGGAGGTATGTTTTACTGCTTTATACAGGCTCTGTATGATGCCAGCCAGAGATTGCTCCTTGGCTTAAAGTGATGCTTCCACATGCATGCAAACACGCACTCAAACAAACACACACATGGGCACACACACACGTGTGTACACAAACACTCACGCACACACACATTCATAACAGAGATTGAGCATTGGCACAGAACACTGAGACTGACATTTTCCATTTCAGAGAGCTCTTATCTCCTGGGGAAAGAAGGTCATTACTACACCGCTGTGGTAAATCTAATATAGGTCCAGTGACTGAACACCCCATATCAGAGGATCTCTCTCTCTCTCTCTGTCTCTCTCTCTCATTTCTTATGTGTGTATTTTGAGAGCACGTACCACAGCTCTGTAAAGACTTGTTGACTTGAGGCTGAAGGACAGGTAGACTGATGGAGTCAGAGAAGGCATCGACAGGTAGACTGATGGAGTCAGAGAAGAGGTGAACGACAGGTAGACTGATGGAGTCAGAGAAGGCATCGACAGGTAGACTGATGGAGTCAGAGAAGAGGTGAACGACAGGTAGACTGATGGAGTCAGAGAAGTCATCGACAGGTAGACTGATGGAGTCAGAGAAGTCATCGACAGGTAGACTGATGGAGTCAGAGAAGAGGTGAACGACAGGTAGACTGATGGAGTCAGAGAAGTCATCGACAGGTAGACTGATGGAGTCAGAGAAGAGGTGAACGACAGGTAGACTGATGGAGTCAGAGAAGGCATCTAAACAGAGAGTACACTGACCCAAAATTAACAAAAGCTTTGACAATGTGCAGACTCAGTGAGCATAGCCTTGCTATTGAGAGAGGCCTTCCTGGTTTCCTGTGCTAAACCTTCCTGGTTACATGTGCTACCTATAAACACACGTGACCAGTGACCCATGACCCCAACATATAGCGCCCTCAAGTGTACAAAACGAGTTCAAATAACCATTGTCAGACAACATATACAACATATACACTAACAGGCCAAAACAGCTCCTACACAAATCAAACATTGATACACTCCCATAGGTCGCTGCCCACGAAATGAGTTGGAAACTGATCTACACTTCCTAACCTCCTGCCAAATGTATGACCATATTAGAGACACATATTTCCCTCAGAAAACAAATTGTAGTGACGATTCCCTGTGAAAAGCCACTGGCATAGGAGTGATGCCAAACTAAGAAGCTAGTTAGCTACTAAGAACTTTCCAATACACTTTCAAAACAACAAAACTGAGAGCTCCCTCATTCTAAATAGTAGCTCATATCCAGGATAAGGTCTTATTCAGGATAAGCTGTTAACTTGCACACAGCAGCCAGCAGCATACCACCCTGCATACCACTCATACCACTCTTTCCTCTGGTCTAAAAAATATCCCAATTCCCCAGGGCAGTGATTGGGGACACTGCCCTGTGTAGGGTGCTGTCTTTCAGATGGGATGTTAAACGGGTGTCCTGACTCTCTGAGGTCATTAAAGATCCCATGGCACTTATCGTATGAGTAGGGGTGTTAACCCTGGTGTCCTGGCTAAATTCCCAATCTGCCCCTCAAACCATCACGGTCACCTAATAATCCCCAGTTTATGATTGGCTCATTCATCCCCCTCCTCTCCCCTGTAACTATTCCCCAGGTCGTTGCTGCAAATGAGAACGTGTCCTCAGTCAACTTACCTGGTAAAGTAACAGATAAATAAAAAGCACAGCATTCCAGATAGCATCTCATGAGTATCCCTGTATCTATGAATAAACACAATATTCCTAACTGAAGTTCACATTGGTTAAATTGAATAGTAACTGAAATCTGGACACTGACTATAGGTCTATAACCTCTCACATGTAGTATAATATTAAAGTGATGCCACTTTCGTGTGTTTTGCCAGCAGCTCTTTATAAGCACAGCGCTGTTTATGACTTCAAGCCTATCAGCCTAATGGCTGGTGTAACCAATGTGAAATGACTAGCTAGTTAGCTGGGTGCGCGCTAATAGCGTTTCAAACGTCACTCGCTCTGAGACTTGGAGTAGTTATTCCATGTGCTCTGCAAGGGCCGCGGCTTTTGTGGAGCGATGGGTAACACTGCTTCGAGGGTGGCTGTTGTCGATGTGTTCCTGGTTCAAGCCCAGGTAGGGGCGAGGAGAGGCACGGAAGCTATACTGTTACACTGGCAATACTAAAGTGCCTATAAGAACATCCAATAGTTAAAGGTATATGAAATACAAATGGTATAGAGAGAAATAGTCCTATAATTCCTATAATAACTACAACCTAAAACCTCTTACCTTGGAATATTAAAGACTCATGTTAAAAGGAACCACCAACTTTCAAATGTTCTCATGTTCTGAGCAAGGAACTTAAACGTTAGCTTTTTTACATGGCACATATTGCACTTTTACTTCTCCAACACTTTGTTTTTGCATTATTTAAACCAAATTGAACATGTTTCATTATTTATTTGAGGCTAAATTGATTTTATTGATGTATTATATTAAGTTAAAATAAGTGTTCATTCAGTATTGTTGTTATTGTCATTATTACAAATTTAAAAAATAATCGGCCGATTAATCGGTATCTGCCTTTTTTGGTCCGCCAACAATCGGTCGACCTCTAGAAGAAACAGTATTATGAAGCCAAGATCAATGATATAAAGAATGATGGGGGGGAAAAAATGTTGGTGTAACTGCAACCGGCCAACAGTATTATACAAAAATAGACATTCTGATGAGAAGTAACTCACAAGCATATAATGAAAATAAAACATCTTATCTATGTTACCCAACGAATTCTGATTATTCCCCAACATTAGCTCTAATATAGATCATGTAGGTCGCTGCCTTATAGATGTACTATCTTAGTTTGACCACTTTCTCACAGCAGGAGAACCTGCAGCATTAGGAAACGTGAATTATGATGTGCATTATAATTACTAGATATACATTTGTCTTTGGGGCAAATCAAGCATGATATTTTAAAGTGGAAATGACAAACTTTAGAAGCATTTTTAAACCTTGACTACACCACACGTTGCATTTCCTGCTGTGCAACAAAACAGTGATCAAATTAAGATAGCACATCTGTACACAGACACCACTCTCAGACACCCAATTACACAGACACCACTCTGACAACTGTCTCTACACACCAACCCAATTACACAGACACCACTCTGACAACTGTCTCTATACACCAACCCAATTACACAGACACCACTCTGACAACTGTCTCTATACACCAACCCAATTATACAGACACCACTCTGACAACTGTCTCTACACACCAACCCAATTACCCAGACACCACTCTGACAACTGTCTCTACACACCAACCCAATTACACAGACACCACTCTGACAACTGTCTCTATACACCAACCCAATTCCACAGACACCACTCTGACAACTGTCTCTATACACCAACCCAATTACCCAGACACCACTCTGACAACTGTCTCTACACACCAACCCAATTACACAGACACCACTCTGACAACTGTCTCTATACACCAACCCAATTACACAGACACCACTCTGACAACTGTCTCTATACACCAACCCAATTACACAGACACCACTCTGACAACTGTCTCTACACACCAACCCAATTACACAGACACCACTCTGACAACTGTCTCTACACACAAACCCAATTACACAGACACCACTCTGACAACTGTCTCTATTCACCAACCCAATTACACAGACACCACTCTGACAACTGTCTCTACACACCAACCCAATTACACAAACACCACTCTGACAACTGTCTCTATTCACCAACCCAATTACACAGACACCACTCTGACAACTGTCTCTACACACCAACCCAATTACACAAACACCACTCTGACAACTGTCTCTATACACCAACCCAATTACACAGACACCACTCTGACAACTGTCTTTATACACCAACCCAATTACACAGACACCACTGTCTCTATACACCAACCCAATTACACAGACACCACTCTGAAATGTCTGTCAGGTTATACAAAACGAATTAGAGTTGTTGAAAGGATGTTTTGTGTGGGAACAAGTTCAGCTGGGTAGATAGATGGAGTGTGTGGGAACAAGTTCAGCTGGGTAGATAGATGGAGTGTGTGGGAACAAGTTCAGCTGGGTAGATAGATGGAGTGTGTGGGAACAAGTTCAGCTGGGTAGATAGATGGAGTGTGTGGGAACAAGTTCAGCTGGGTAGATAGATGGAGTGTGTGGGAACAAGTTCAGCTGGGTAGATAGATGGAGTGTGTGGGAACAAGTTCAGCTGGGTACATAGATGGAGTGTGTGGGAACAAGTTCAGCTGGGTAGATAGATGGAGTGTGTGGGAACAAGTTCAGCTGGGTAGATAGATGGAGTGTGTGGGAACAAGTTCAGCTGGGTACATAGATGGAGTGTGTGGGAACAAGTTCAGCTGGGTAGATAGATGGAGTGTGGGAATGCTTGGAATAGATTGTGTGTGTATGTGTTTACTACCGGAACAGAGACAGAGACACACACACACTAATGTGATTTATTCACACACACATACTCCCTACTGTGTGGCGATAAGTTGAAGTCTACACCTTTCTCATTCTCTCTACCTCTTCACTGACAGAGTCTGGAAGTGGGGAGAGAGAAACCATCTTTTCAATCTAAACATATATATGTATATATGGGACCATGGGACCAACACTTTACATGTTGCGTTTATATTTTTGTTCAGTAAAAATATAATCAGCAGAATGCAAAACAAAATTGAGCCCATATATATATGTATATGGGCTCAATTTTGTTTTGTATTCTGCTGATTCTATTTATACTGAACAAAAATATAAACACAACATGTGAAGTGTTGGTCCCATGTTTCATGAGCTGAAATAAAAGATCCCAGAAATGTTCCGTATGCACAAAAAGCTAATTTCTCTCATTTTGTGCGCAAATTTCTCCTTTGCCAAGATAATCCATCCACCTGACAGGTGTGTCATACCACTCTGAAATGTGCAGTTTTGTCACACAACATAATCACACAGATGTGTCAAGTTTTGAGGGATCGTGCAATTGGAATGCTGACTGCAGGAATGTCCACCAGAGCTATAACCAGAATTTTATGTTGATTTTCTCATAAGCAACCTCCAACGTCATTTTAGAGAATTTGGCAGTAGGTCCAACCGGCCTCACAACCGCAGACCATGTGTAACCCCGCCAGCCCAGGACCTCCACATCCAGCTTCTTCACCTGCGGGATGGTCTCTGATGAGCCACCTGGACAGCTGATAAAACTGTGGGTTTGGACAACCAAATCATTTCTGCACAGACTGTCAGAAAACGTCTCAGTGAAGCTCATCTGCGTGCTCGTCGTCCTCACCAGGGTCTTGACCTGACCGCAGTTTGTCATCATAACCGACTTCAGTGGGCAAATGCTCACCTTCGATGGCCACTGTCACGCTGGAGAAGTGTGCTCTTCATGGACGAATCCTGGTTTCAATTGTACCGGACAGATAGCAGACAGTGTGTATGGAGTCGTGTGAGCGAGTGGTTTGCTGATGCACAGCCCCATGTCACAAGGATCTATACACAATTCCTGGAAGATGAAAATGTCCCAGTTCTTCCATGGCCTGTATACTCACCAGACATGTCACCCATTGAGCAGGTTTGCGATGTCCCAGTTCTTCCATGGCCTGTATACTCACCAGACATGTCACCCATTGAGCATGTTCGGGATGCTCTGGATCGACCTGTACGACAGCGTGTTCCAGTTCCCTGCCATAACCCAGCAAGTGACAACATTCTACAGGCCACAATCAACAGCCTGATCAACTCTATATGAAGGAGATGTGTCGCGCTGCATGAGGAAAATGGTCGTCACACCAGATACTGACAGGTTTTCTGATCCACGCCTCTACCTTTTTTTTTAAGGTGTCTGTTATCAACAGATGCATTTCTTTATTCCCAGTCATGTGAAATCCGTAGATTCGGGCCTAAATAATGAATTTCAATTCATTGATTTCCTTGTATGAACTGTAACTCAAGTAAAATCTTTGAAATTGCTGCAGATAGCGTTTATATTTTTGTTCAGTGTAGAAAAGGCCCGTGTTACGACACCAGCTAGCTTGCCAGTTGACGTTGGAAGTCAGCGCCGTTCTGCCCACGGAGCAGTGACTGAGTTCTATTGAGCAGTGACCACTTTTTGACCAAGGCCGTAATGACATTCTATTCGCTAACTAATCTGAGTAAATTGTCTGTAACTGTTGAACTATATATGTGGTAGAGACATAAGGGGTTTGGACAATTATTCTCTCTATTGTCTATCATATCACAAACATGGAATGAAATTACAATTTTATGGGTGAACACCCTAATTAGGTTGTGGGGCCAAGGTTGTGAGGCCAAGGTTGTGAGGCCAAGGTTGTGGGGCCAAGGTTGTGGGGCCAAGGTTGTGAGGTCAAGGTTGTGGGGTCAAGGTTGTGGGGCCAAGGTTGTGGGGCCAAGGTTGTGAGGCCAAGGTTGTGAGGTCAAGGTTGTGGGGCCAAGGTTGTGGGGCCAAGGTTGTGAGGCCAAGGTTGTGGGGCCAAGGTTGTGAGGCCAAGGTTGTGAGGTCAAGGTTGTGGGGCCAAGGTTGTGAGGCCAAGGCTGTGAGGCCAAGGTTGTGAGGCCAAGGTTGTGAGGCCAAGGTTGTGAGGCCTGTGGTTACAGTGTTTTCATGCCAGAGACCGTGTCACTCTTACCTTGTGTCCATTTCTTCATTGTGTTACAGTGTCATTGGAAAAGCAGGTCAAACTGTTCTAGACTGCTGCAGAAGGTGAAGACCTAACACATTGTAAATCAGTGTCCAGGTCAAACTGTTCTAGACTGCTGCAGAAGGTGAAGACCTAACACATTGTAAAGCAGTGTCCAGGTCAAACTGTTCTAGACTGCTGCAGAAGGTGAGACCTAACACATTGTAAAGCAGTGTCCAGGTCAAACTGTTCTAGACTGCTGCAGAAGGTGAAGACCTAACACATTGTAAAGCAGTGTCCAGGTCAAACTGTTCTAGACTGCTGCAGAAGGTGAGACCCAACACATTGTAAAGCAGTGTCTAGGTCCAACTGTTCTAGACTGCTGCAGAAGGTGAGACCTAACACATTGTAAAGCAGTGTCCAGGTCAAACTGTTCTAGACTGCTGCAGAAGGTGAAGACCTAACACATTGTAAAGCAGTGTCCAGGTCAAACTGTTCTAGACTGCTGCAGAAGGTGAGACCTAACACATTGTAAAGCAGTGTCCAGGTCAAACTGTTCTAGACTGCTGCAGAAGGTGAGACCTAACACATTGTAAAGCAGTGTCCAGGTCAAACTGTTCTAGACTGCTGCAGAAGGTGAAGACCTAACACATTGTAAAGCAGTGTCCAGGTCAAACTGTTCTAGACTGCTGCAGAAGGTGAAGACCTAACACATTGTAAAGCAGTGTCCAGGTCCAACTGTGCTACTAGATAATGAGTGCCTGATGAGTTGTAGTGTGTGTCTGGAGCTGACCCTGAGCTGACAAGGTAAAAAAATATGTCGTTCTATCCCTGAACAAGGTATTTAACCCACTGTTCCTAGGCAGTCATTGAAAATAAGAATTTGTTCTTAACTGGCTCGTCTAGTTAAATAAAGGTCAAATGAAAATATTTAAAAAATGCTTGTTCTTTTCTATTTAGTCATGTGTCATTCACCTGTCTGCCCCGTGTATACGGCTTGTTAGGAAGTTGACATGACAGGTCTGAAACCAGAACTGATTCCATCAGTCAGTGATTGGTCATGGCAGGCTTCTACTGCTCTGTTATTGGTCACAGGCGCGTTCTACAGGTCTCTGCCTGGTTGGAGTGGGTATAAAGCATGGAGATTTCCATCTGATGGGCAATGTCACAGAACGTCAGGATAACTCAGTGTCAGCCTGTCGGCCGTTACACAACATGACACAAAACCAGAGGAGAGACATACACACTGATTAGAGGACATCACTTCCTGTTGGCCAGACAGACAGACAACACTCTCTGTTTTTCTGGTTCTTGCTGTTAAGGGTCTAATCAAACTATGGCTGGTTCTACCACCATTAGCCAGCTGTCACTTGGCCACACACACATACATACACACACACACACACACACACACACACACACACACACACACACACACACACACACACACACACACACACACACACACTGGGTCCAACAGTGTTCCCATACTACACCTGTGCGCATAATGAGATGATTACAGAGCCAATTAGGTGTTCTAACTATTATTCCCAATGAAACCTCCCAACCCCCCTCCACCTCTCTGTCCTGTGTACTCATCTGAAGTGAACCTAAGCTTGTTGACTTATTTCCGGACACATATTGTCATTTCTCTGGATCTGTTTGAATGAAATAACCATGTAGTCAAAGATAAAGTGTCAGGCGTTTGGCAGCACTGTGTGAGAGGAGACATCATTATGTCTAACTCTGTCTGTCTGTCTCACTCAGGATGTAATGTGACTGAGATCTAACTCTGTCTGTCTGTCTGTCTGTCTGTCTGTCTGTCTGTCTGTCTGTCTGTCTGTCTGTCTGTCTGTCTGTCTGTCTGTCTGTCTGTCTGTCTGTCTGTCTGTCTGTCTGTCTGTCTGTCTCACTCAGGATGTAATGTGACTGAGATCTAACTCTGTCTGTCGGTCTGGCTCAGTCAGAATTAGCAACGTATCGGTCTCAGGAATACATACAGTCCCACATCACTGCCAATCACTCCCTCCCTACCTCTGCTTCCAAATCTCTCACTCCCCCTACCTCTGTTTCCCAATCACTCCCTCCCTCACTCCCTCCCTCTCTACCTCTGCTTCCAAATCTCTCACTCCCTCACTTCCTCCCTACCTCTGTTTCCCAATCACTCCCTCCCTCACTCCCTCCCTTCCAACCTCTGCTTCCCAATCTCTCTCTCCCTCCTCCCTCCCTCCATCCATCCCTCACTCCCTCCCTACCTCTGCTTCCCAATCTATCCCTCCCTCCCTCCCTCCCTCCCTTCCAACCTCTGCTTCCCAATCTCCCTCTCCCTCCCTTCCTCTCTCTGCTTCCCAATCACTCCCTCCCCCTCCCTCCCTCCCTCCCTCCCTCCGCTTCCAAATCCCTCCCTCCCACCCTACCTCTGCTTCCCAATCTCTTTTGACTAATCTTGACCATCACACACACAAAACAATACACACACACACAAAACACACACAGCCAGCTGCCCTTCTATCTTGATCTGAGTTGATTCGTTAACAACATTGACTAACAGCTCTACTGTATGTTTCTCTCCTCAGGAACCTGGGGAAATCAGGACTTAGAGTGTCGTGTTTGGGACTGGGTAAGAACATTCACCTTTTTAGAACCCATCACCTGAGTTGCACTATGGCACAGATCTGGGATCAGCTTACCTTCCACAAATATGACCTTTAGTCACAATGGGAGGAATAGAAAACTGGTACACGTACATCTTCCTCCTACACCTTTTGGGCTCATCTCATAGGTGGACGAAGTGGAAGAGCAGCTGTGCTGTTTAAGAAATAAAGGCAGAACTTTCCAGGCAGCTTTTGTATTTGAGGAACTACAGTTGAAGTCGCAAGTTTACATTCACTTAGGTTGGAGTCATTAAAACTAGTTTACATACACTTAGGTTGGAGTCATTAAAACTAGTTTACATTCACTTAGGTTGGAGTCATTAAAACTAGTTTATATACACTGAGGTTGGAGTCATTAAAACTAGTTTACATTCACTTAGGTTGGAGTCATTAAAACTAGTTTATATACACTGAGGTTGGAGTCATTAAAACTAGTTTACATTCACTTAGGTTGGAGTCATTAAAACTAGTTTACATTCACTTAGGTTGGAGTCATTAAAACTAGTTTACATACACTTAGGTTGGAGTCATTAAAACTAGTTTACATACACTGAGGTTGGAGTCATTAAAACTAGTTTACATACACTGAGGTTGGAGTCATTGAAACTAGTTTACATACACTTAGGTTGGAGTCATTAAAACTCATTTTTCTACCTCTCCACAAATTTCTTGTTAACAAACTATAGTTTTGGCAAGTCGATTAGGACATCTACTTTGTGCAAGACACAAGTCATTTTACAACAATAGTTTACAGACAGATTATTTCACTTATAATTCACTGTATCACAAATACAGAGGGTGAAACGTTTACATACACTAAGTTGACTGTGCCTTTAAACAGCATGGACAATTCCAGAAAATGATGTCATGGCTTTAGAAGCTTCTGGGATAATTTGAGTCAATTGGAGGTGTACCTGTGGATATATTTCAATGCCTACCTTCAAACTCAGTGCCTCTTTGCTTGACATCATGGGAAAATCAAAATAAATCAGCCAAGACCACAGAAAAAAAATGTAGACCTCCACGAGTCTGTTTCAAACCATAGGGAGCAATTTCCAAATGCCTGGAGGTACCACGTTCATCTGTACAAACAATAGCACGCAAGTATAAACACCATGGGACCACGCAGCCGTCATACCGCTCAGGAAGGAGACGCGTTCTCTGTCTCCTAGAGATGAACGTACTTTTGTGCGAATCAATCCCAGAACAACAGCAAAGGACCTTTTGAAGGAGGAAACAGGTACAACAGTATCTGTATCCACAGTAAAACGAGTCCTATATCGACATAATCTGAAAGGCCGCTCAGCAAGGAAGAAGCCACTGCTCCAAAACTGTCATAAAAAAGCCAGACTACAGTTTGCAACTGCACATGGGGACAAAGATCGTACTTTTTGGAGAAATGTCCTCTCGTCTGATGAAACAAAAATAGAACTGTTTGGCCATAATGACCATCATTATGTTTGGAGGAAGAAGGGGGAGGCTAGCAAGCCGAAGAACACCATCTCAACCGTGAAGCACGGGGGTGGCAGCATCATGTTGTGGGGGTGCTTTACTGCAGGAGAGACTGGTGTACTTCACAGAATCGATGGCATCATGAGGATGGAAAATTATGTGGATATATTGAATCAACATCTCAAGACATCAGTTAGTTAAAGCTTGGTCAGAAATGGGTCTTCCAAATGGACAATGACCCCAAGCATACTTCCAAAGTTGTGTCAAAATGGCTTAAAGACAACAAAGTCAAGGTATTGGAGTGGCCATCACAAAGTCCTGACCTCAATCCTATAGAAAATGTGTGGGCAGAACTGAAAAAGCGTATGCGAGCAAGGAGGCATACAGACCTGACTCAGTTACACCAGCTCTGTCAGGAGGAAAGGCCTAAAATTCACCCAAATTATTGTGGGAAGCTTGTGGAAGGCTACCCAAAAGGTTTGACCCAAGTTAAACAATTTA
Source organism: Oncorhynchus nerka (assembly GCF_034236695.1). Taxonomy (NCBI): domain Eukaryota; kingdom Metazoa; phylum Chordata; class Actinopteri; order Salmoniformes; family Salmonidae; genus Oncorhynchus; species Oncorhynchus nerka. Next base: position 12,591,980 of record NC_088406.1, read on the forward strand.
AAGGCAATGCTACCAAATACTAATTGAGTGTATGTAAACTTTTGACCCACAGTGAATGTGATGAAAGAAATAAAAGCTTAAATAAATAATTCTCTCTACTATTATTCTGACATTTCACATTCTTAAAACAAAGTGGTGATCCTAACTGACCTAAAACAGGGAATTTTTACTAGGATTAAATGTCAGGAATTGTGAAAAACGGAGTTTAAATGTATTTGGCTAAGGTGTATGTAAACTTCCCACTTCAACTGTATATACCGCTGGGACTGAATGTGTGTGTGTGTGTGACTCTGACTCACTTCATCAACCCTGTAGTGCTGTGTGACATGTCTACTGAAGCTCTCTCAGATATGAATGATTGTGTGAAGTCGTTCACCACTTAAAACTGGATCTACAATACACGTTTGACTAAGGCCACTCATCCAGTCTTATACGCTTTGGTTTTGAAAAACTCATTATTGGAGGTGCACAAAGACCCTCCCCACACACACACACACAGTTATAAAACACAAACTCCCACTCAAACCACAGACACACATACACACTGAGAAGGTAATCATACATCATTTGTCTGTGTTGCCATGGCTTCTATTCTTCATTTAAACACCTAATACCTGCCTCCAGTTGCCCTTCACAACCTCTTCTGTCTCTGTGTCTGTCTTAATTTAACTTCAATTTCAATTTAAGGGCTTTGTTGGCATGGGAAACATACGTTAACAAACATATGTTAACATTGCCAAAGCAAGTGAAATAGATAAACAAAAGTGAAATAAATCATTAAAATTACAGTAAACATTACACTCAAAGAAGTTCCAAAAGAATAAAATCATTACAAATGTCATATTATGGCTATATAGTGTGTTGTATTAATGTACAAATAGTTAAAGTACAAAAGGGAAAATAAATCAACTTAAAAATCTGTTGTATTTACAATGGTGTTTGTTCTTCACTGGTTGACCTTTTCTCGTGGCAACAGGTCACAAATATTGCTGCTGACACTGTGGTATTTCACCCAAGAGATATGGGAGTTGATCAAAATTGGGTTTGTTTTCAAATTCTTTGTGGATCTATGTAATCTGAGGGAAATATGTGTCTCTGATATTGTCATACATTTGGCAGGAGGTTAGGAAGTGCAGCTCAGTTTCCACCTCATTTTGTGGGCAGTGTTCACATAGCCTATCTTGTCTTGAGAGCCAGGAATGCCTACAGCAGCCTTTCTCAATAGCAAGGCTATGCTCACTGAGTCTGTACATAGTGAAAGCTTTCCTTAAGTTTGGGTCAGTCACAGTGGTCAGGTATTCTGCCACTGTGTACTCTCTGTTTAGAGCCAAATAACATTCTAGTTCTCTGTCTCTGTCTCTCTGTCTCTCTCTGTCTCTCTGTCTCTCTCTCTCTCTGTCTCTCTGTCTCTCTGTCTCTGTCTCTCTGTCTCTCTCTCTGTCTCTGTCTCTCTGTCTCTCTCTCTGTCTCTCTGTCTCTGTCTCTCTGTCTCTCTCTCTGTCTCTCTGTCTCTCTCTGTCTCTGTCTCTCTCTGTCTCTCTCTGTCTCTCTCTGTCTCTGTCTCTCTCTGTATCTCTCTCTCGTTCTTGCCTTGAAGCGTTGCAAACACACACGCACACAGGCACACACACACTCAGAAAAAAATAAACACACACAAGTAGACACACACACACACACACACACACACACACACACACACACACACACACACACACACACACACACACACACACACACACACACACACACATACACACACACACACACACACACACACACACACACACACACACACACTCATACACTGAGCTCCCCCAGGGATCAATGGGCTGCTTCTCACAGCAGATGGAGAGCTCTTATCACGGACATTAATAGCTGTATTTGCCACTTCAAATTGGACATGGAGAGAAGGTGTGAGTGGATGTGGATATGTAGCAATTATATATTTACCATCTGAATATGTCGATTTTTAGCTTGCAGTCTGGGAGAAAGGTTGAGAAGGGTGGGATAGATTCAATTAGGTGCAAGTAGAGACAGGGAGATTTCCAAAGTGTGCTTTGGCAATATGTACATTGTAACGTCATGCCAATAAAAGCCAATTGAATTGAGAGAGATGGAGGTAGAGTTTAGCAGGGGTGGCTGGTCTGACGGGACTAGGGGACTGGGAGTCTGGGTAAAGAGGGATGGGTTTGTGAGTCAGACTATCCAGGGGATCCGATATGGCAGAGATAAGGTCAGTCTCATTCCACCTGGCAGTCTCCCACACAGACACACACTTCCCACTGTGCCACCGTGCCCTTGGCTTGGTGTGTGTGACATACACTGTCTGGAATGGGACAGCAAGACGGGGAGGACGGGGGGATGACAGGGGCAGAGGACAGGGGTGGAGGACAGGGCAGAGGACAGGGGCGGAGGACAGGGCAGAGGACGGGGTGAGGACAGGGGTGGAGGACAGCGGCAGAGGACGGGGGAGGACAGGGGTGGAGGACAGGGGCAGAAGACGGGTGGAGGACTGGGGTGGAGGACAGGGGTGGAGGACTGGGGTGGAGGACAGTGGTGGAGGACAGGGCAGAGGACAGGGACGGAGGACAGGGCAGAGGACGGGGAGGACAGGGGTGGAGGACAGGGGTGGAGGACTGGGGTGGAGGACAGTGGTGGAGGACAGGGCAGAGGACAGGGACGGAGGACAGGGCAGAGGACGGGGGAGGACAGGGGTGGAGGACAGGGGCAGAGGACGGGGGTGGAGGACAGGGCAGAGGATGGGGGAGGACAGGGGTGGAGGACAGGGGCAGAGGACAGGGGAGGACAGGGGTGGAGGACAGGGGCAGAGGACGGGTGGAGGACTGGGGTGGAGGACAGGGGTGGAGGACAGGGGCAGAAGACAGGTGGAGGACTGGGGTGGAGGACAGGAGTGGAGGACAGGGTGGAGGACAGGGGTGGAGGACAGGGGTGGAGGACAGGGTGGAGGACAGGGGTGGAGGACAGGGGCAGAAGACAGGTGGAGGACTGGGGTGGAGGACAGGGGGTGGAGGACAGGGGTGGACAGGGTGGAGGACAGGGTGGAGGACAGGGGCGGAGGACAGGGGTGGAGGACAGGGTGGAGGACAGGGGTGGAGGACAGGGCGGAGGACGGGTGGAGGACTGGGGTTAGAGGACAGGGCAGAGGACGGGTGGAGGACAGGGGTGGAGGACAGGGGGGGACAGGGGTGGACAGGGTGGAGGACAGGGTGGAGGACAGGGGCGGAGGACAGGGGTGGAGGACAGGGTGGAGGACAGGGGGTGGAGGACAGGGCGGAGGACGGGTGGAGGACTGGGGTTAGAGGACAGGGCAGAGGACGGGTGGAGGAAGGGGTGGAGGACAGGGGGGGACAGGGCAGAGGACAGGGCAGAGGACAGGGCGGAGGACGGGTGGAGGACTGGGGTTAGAGGACAGGGCAGAGGACGGGTGGAGGACAGGGGTGGAGGACAGGGGGGGGGACAGGGCAGAGGACAGGGCAGAGGACAGGGCAGAGGACAGGGGTGAGGACAGGGGTGGAGCACAGGGCGGAAGAAAGGGGTGGAGGACAGGGAGAAAAATACACCAAACTGTATCTCTGTAAGGAGATATGTGGAGAGTGTGTGTGTGTGTGTGTGTGTGTGTGTGTGTGTGTGTGTGTGTGTGTGTGTGTGTGTGTGTGTGTGTGTGTGTGTGTGTGTGTGTGTGTGTGTGTGTGTGTGTGTGTGTGTGTGTGTGTGTGTGAGAGAGAGAGAGTTCTCCTGCCACTGAGCATTTGTGAACAGGTTGCCTCATCACCATAATAACAGGTCAGGTCACGCAGAGTGACAGTTTATACAACGGCTTAATTCAACAATGCTACCAACATAAAATATAAACCGTCATGTTATTTACACACAAACCCAAACACAGTCAAACTATTTACACTAAAACCCACACGGTCAAACTATTTACACTAAAACCCACACAGTCAAACTATTTACACTAAAACCCACACAGTCATACTATTTACACTTAAACCCACACAGTCATACTATTTACACTAAAACCCACACAGTCATACTATTTACACTAAAACCCACACAGTCATACTATTTACACTTAAACCCACACAGTCAAACTATTTACACTAAAACCCACACAGTCATACTGTTTACACTTAAACCCACACACGGTCATACTATTTACACACAAACCCAAACACAGTCAAACTATTTACACTAAAACCCACACGGTCAAACTATTTACACTAAAACCCACACACAGTCAAACTATTTCAAATCAATCTCACACACAGTCAAACTATTTACACTAAAACCCACACAGTCATACAATTTACACTTACACCCACACACAGTCATACTATTTACACCCAAACCCACAATCAGTCATACTATTTACACCCAAACCCACACACAGTCAAACTATTTACACTAAAACCCACACAGTCAAACTATTTACACTAAAACCCACACAGTCAAACTATTTACACCCAAACCCACACAAAGTCAAACTATTTACACTACATTTAACATTACATTTAAGTCATTTAGCAGACGCTCTTATCCAGAGCGACTTACAAATTGGTGCTTTCACCTTATGACATCCAGTGGAACAGCCACTTTACAATAGTGCATCTAAGTCTTTTAAGGGGGAGGGGGGGGGGGGGGTGAGAAGGATTACTTTATCCTATCCTAGGTATTCCTTAAAAATAAGGTGGGGTTTCAGGTGTCTCCGGAAGGTGGTGATTGACTCCGCTGTCCTGGCGTCCTGAGGGAGTTTGTTCCACCATTGGGGGGCCAGAGCAGCGAACAGTTTTGACTGGGCTGAGCGGGAACTGTACTTCCTCAGTGGTAGGGAGGCGAGCAGGCCAGAGGTGGATGAACGCAGTGCCCTTGTTTGGGTGTAGGGCCTGATCAGAGCCTGGAGGTACTGAGGTGCCGTTCCCCTCACAGCTCCGTAGGCAAGCACCATGGTCTTGTAGCGGATGCGAGCTTCAACTGGAAGCCAGTGGAGAGAGCGGAGGAGCGGGGTGACGTGAGAGAACTTGGGAAGGTTGAACACCAGACGGGCTGCGGCGTTCTGGATGAGTTGTAGGGGTTTAATGGCACAGGCAGGGAGCCCAGCCAACAGCGAGTTGCAGTAATCCAGACGGGAGATGACAAGTGCCTGGATTAGGACCTGCGCCGCTTCCTGTGTGAGGCAGGGTCGTACTCTGCGGATGTTGTAGAGCATGAACCTACAGGAACGGGCCACCGCCTTGATGTTAGTTGAGAACGACAGGGTGTTGTCCAGGATCACGCCAAGGTTCTTAGCGCTCTGGGAGGAGGACACGATGGAGTTGTCAACCGTGATGGCGAGATCATGGAACGGGCAGTCCTTCCCCGGGAGGAAGAGCAGCTCCGTCTTGCCGAGGTTCAGCTTGAGGTGGTGATCCTACACACTGACACATTCACTAGAGTCTACACACTGACACATTCACTAGAGTCTACACACTGACACATTCACTAGAGTCTACACACTGACACATTCACTAGAGTCTACACACTGACACATTCACTAGAGTCTACACACTGACACATTCACTAGAGTCTACACACTGACACATTCACTAGAGTCTACACACTGACACATTCACTAGAGTCTACACACAGACACATTCACTAGAGTCTACACACTGACACATTCACTAGAGTCTACACACTGACACATTCACTAGTCTACACACTGACACATTCACTAGAGTCTACACACTGACACATTCACTAGAGTCTACACACTGACACATTCACTAGAGTCTACACACTGACACATTCACTAGAGTCTACACACAGACACATTCACTAGAGTCTACACACTGACACATTCACTAGAGTCTACACACTGACACATTCACTAGTCTACACACTGACACACTGACACATTCACTAGAGTCTACACACAGACACATTCACTAGAGTCTACACACTGACACATTCACTAGAGTCTACACACTGACACATTCACTAGTCTACACACTGACACACTGACACATTCACTAGAGTCTATACACTGACACATTCACTAGTCTACACACTGACACATTCACTAGAGTCTACACACTGACACATTCACTAGAGTCTACACACTGACACATTCACTAATCTACACACTGACACATTCACTAGTCTACACACTGACACATTCACTAGAGTCTACACACATTCACATTCACTAGTCTACACACTGACACATTCACTAGAGTCTACACACTGACACATTCACATTCACTAGAGTCTATATACTGACACATTCACTAGAGTCTACACACAGACACATTCAATAGTCTACACACTGACACATTCACTAGAGTCTGCACACTGACACATTCACTAGAGTCTACACACTGACACATTCACTAGAGTCTACACACTGACACATTCACTAGAGTCTGCACACTGACACATTCACTAGAGTCTACACACTGACACATTCACTAGAGTCTACACACTGACACATTCACTAGACTCTACACACTGACACATTCACTAGAGTCTACACACTGACACATTCACTAGTCTACACACAGACACATTCACTAGAGTCTACACACTGACACATTCACTAGAGTCTACACACTGACACATTCACTAGTCTACACACTGACACATTCACTAGAGTCTAGGTACTGACACATTCACTAGAGTCTACACACATTCACATTCACTAGTCTACACACTGACACATTCACTAGAGTGTACACACTGACACATTCACTAGAGTCTACACACTGACACATTCACATTCACTAGAGTCTAGATACTGACACATTCACTAGAGTCTACACACTGACACATTCACTAGAGTCTACACACTGACACATTCACTAGAGTCTACACACTGACACATTCACTAGAGTCTACACACTGACACATTCACTAGAGTCTACACACTGACACATTCACTAGAGTCTACACACTGACACATTCACTAGAGTCTACACACTGACACATTCACTAGTCTACACACTGACACATTCACATTCACTAGAGTTTATATACTGACACATTCACTAGAGTTTATACACTGACATATTCAGTAGTCTACACACTGACCCACTGACACATTCACTAGAGTCTATACACTGACACATTCACTAGAGTCTACACACTGACACATTCACTAGAGTCTACACACTGACACATTCACTAGAGTCTACATACTGACACATTCACTAGAGTCTATACACTGACACATTCACTAGAGTCTACACACTGACACATTCACTAGAGTCTACACACTGACACATTCACTAGAGTCTACACACTGACACATTCACTAGAGTCTACACACTGACACATTCACTAGAGTCTACACACTGACACATTCACTAGAGTCTACACACAGACACATTCACTAGAGTCTACACACTGACACATTCACTGGAGTCTACACACTGACACATTCACTAGTCTACACACTGACACATTCACTAGAGTCTATACACTGACACATTCACTAGAGTCTACACACTGACACATTCACTAGAGTCTACACACTGACACATTCACTAGAGTCTACACACTGACACATTCACTAGAGTCTATACACTGACACATTCACTAGAGTCTACACACTGACACATTCACTAGAGTCTACACACTGACACATTCACTAGAGTCTACACACAGACACATTCACTAGAGTCTACACACTGACACATTCACTAGTCTACACACTGACACATTCACATTCACTAGAGTTTATATACTGACACATTCAGTAGTCTACACACTGACCCACTGACACATTCGCGAGAGTCTATACACTGACACATTCACATTCACTAGAGTCTACACACTGACACATTCACTAGAGTCTACACACTGACACATTCACTAGAGTCTACACACTGACACATTCACTAGAGTCTACACACTGACACATTCACTAGAGTCTACACACTGACACATTCACTAGAGTCTACACACTGACACATTCACTAGAGTCTACACACTGACACATTCACTAGAGTCTACACACTGACACATTCACTAGAGTCTACACACTGACACATTCACTAGAGTCTACATACTGACACATTCACTAGAGTCTATACACTGACACATTCACTAGAGTCTACACACTGACACATTCACTAGAGTCTACACACTGACACATTCACTAGAGTCTACACACTGACACATTCACTAGAGTCTACACACTGACACATTCACTAGAGTCTACACACTGACACATTCACTAGAGTCTACACACTGACACATTCACTAGAGTCTACACACTGACACATTCACTAGAGTCTACACACTGACACATTCACTAGAGTCTACACACTGACACATTCACTAGAGTCTATACACTGACATATTCAGTAGTCTACACACTGACACATTCACTAGAGTCTACCCACTGACACATTCACTAGAGTCTACACACATTCACATTCACTAGAGTCTACACACTGACACATTCACTAGAGTCTACACACTGACACATTCACTAGAGTCTACACACTGACACATTCACATTCACTAGAGTCTAGATACTGACACATTCACTAGAGTCTACACACTGACACATTCACTAGAGTCTACACACTGACACATTCACTAGAGTCTACACACTGACACATTCACTAGAGTCTACACACTGACACATTCACTAGAGTCTACACACTGACACATTCACTAGAGTCTACACACAGACACATTCACTAGAGTCTACCCACTGACACATTCACTAGAGTCTACACATTGACACTTCACATTCACTAGAGTCTATATACTGACACATTCACTAGAGTCTACACACAGACACATTCAATAGTCTACACACTGACACATTCACTAGAGTCTACACACTGACACATTCACTAGAGTCTACACACTGACACATTCACTAGAGTCTACACACTGACACATTCACTAGAGTCTACACACTGACACATTCACTAGAGTCTACACACTGACACATTCACTAGAGTCTACACACTGACACATTCACTAGAGTCTACACACTGACACATTCACTAGAGTCTACACACTGACACATTCACTAGTCTACACACTGACACATTCACTAGAGTCTACACACTGACACATTCACTAGAGTCTACACACTGACACATTCACTAGAGTCTACACACTGACACATTCACTAGAGTCTACACACTGACACATTCACTAGAGTCTACACACTGACACATTCACTAGAGTCTACACACTGACACATTCACTAGAGTCTACACACTGACACATTCACTAGAGTCTACACACTGACACATTCACTAGAGTCTACACACTGACACATTCACTAGAGTCTATACACTGACACATTCACTAGAGTCTACACACTGACACATTCACTAGAGTCTACACACTGACACATTCACTAGAGTCTACACACTGACACATTCACTAGAGTCTACACACTGACACATTCACTAGAGTCTACACACTGACACATTCACTAGAGTCTACACACTGACACATTCACTAGTCTACACACTGACACATTCACTAGAGTCTACACACTGACACATTCACATTCACTAGAGTCTACACACTGACACATTCACTAGAGTCTACACACTGACACATTCACTAGAGTCTACACACTGACACATTCACTAGAGTCTACACACTGACACATTCACTAGAGTCTACACACTGACACATTCACTAGAGTCTACACACTGACACATTCACTAGAGTCTACACACTGACACATTCACTAGAGTCTACACACTGACACATTCACTAGAGTCTACACACTGACACATTCACTAGAGTCTACACACTGACACATTCACTAGAGTCTACACACTGACACATTCACTAGATTCTACACACTGACACATTCACTAGAGTCTACACACTGACACATTCACTAGAGTTTATATACTGACACATTCACTAGAGTCTACACACTGACACATTCACTAGAGTCTACACACATTCACTAGAGTCTACACACTGACACATTCACTAGAGTCTACACACTGACACATTCACTAGAGTCTACATACTGACACATTCACTAGAGTCTATACACTGACACATTCACTAGAGTCTACACACTGACACATTGAGTCTACACACTGACACATTCACTAGAGTCTACACACTGACACATTCACTAGAGTCTATACACTGACACATTCACTAGAGTCTACACACTGACACATTCACTAGAGTCTACACACTGACACATTCACTAGAGTCTACACACTGACACATTCACTAGAGTCTACACACTGACACATTCACATTCACTAGAGTCTACACACTGACACATTCACTAGAGTCTACACACTGACACATTCACTAGAGTCTACACACTGACACATTCACTAGAGTCTACACACTGACACATTCACATTCACATTCAGAGTCTACACACTGACACATTCACTAGAGTCTACACACTGACACATTCACTAGAGTCTACACACTGACACATTCACTAGAGTCTACACACTGACACATTCACTAGAGTCTACACACTGACACATTCACTAGAGTCTACACACTGACACATTCACTAGAGTCTACACACTGACACATTCACTAGAGTCTACACACTGACACATTCACTAGAGTCTACACACTGACACATTCACTAGAGTCTACACACTGACACATTCACTAGAGTCTACACACTGACACATTCACTAGAGTCTACACACTGACACATTCACTAGAGTCTACACACTGACACATTCACTAGAGTCTACACACTGACACATTCACTAGAGTCTACACACTGACACATTCACTAGAGTCTACACACTGACACATTCACTAGAGTCTACACACTGACACATTCACTAGAGTCTATACACTGACACATTCACTAGTCTACACACTGACACATTCACTAGAGTCTACACACTGACACATTCACTAGAGTCTACACACTGACACATTCACTAATCTACACACATTCACATTCACTAGTCTACACACTGACACATTCACTAGAGTCTACACACATTCACATTCACTAGTCTACACACTGACACATTCACTAGAGTCTACACACTGACACATTCACATTCACTAGAGTCTATATACTGACACATTCACTAGAGTCTACACACAGACACATTCAATAGTCTACACACTGACACATTCACTAGAGTCTACACACTGACACATTCACTAGAGTCTACACACTGACACATTCACTAGAGTCTACACACTGACACATTCACTAGAGTCTACACACTGACACATTCACTAGAGTCTACACACTGACACATTCACTAGAGTCTACACACTGACACATTCACTAGAGTCTACACACTGACACATTCACTAGAGTCTACACACTGACACATTCACTAGAGTCTACACACTGACACATTCACTAGAGTCTACACACTGACACATTCACATTCACTAGAGTCTATATACTGACACATTCACTAGAGTCTACACACTGACACATTCACTAGAGTCTACACACTGACACATTCACTAGAGTCTACACACTGACACATTCACTAGAGTCTACACACTGACACATTCACTAGAGTCTACACACTGACACATTCACTAGAGTCTATACACTGACACATTCACTAGAGTCTACACACTGACACATTCACTAGAGTCTACACACTGACACATTCACTAGAGTCTACACACTGACACATTCACTAGAGTCTACACACTGACACATTCACTAGAGTCTACACACTGACACATTCACTAGAGTCTACACACTGACACATTCACTAGAGTCTACACACAGACACATTCACTAGAGTCTACACACTGACACATTCACTAGTCTACACACTGACACATTCACATTCACTAGAGTTTATATACTGACACATTCAGTAGTCTACACACTGACACATTCGCTAGAGTCTATACACTGACACATTCACATTCACTAGAGTCTACACACTGACACATTCACTAGAGTCTACACACATTCACTAGAGTCTACACTGACACATTCACTAGAGTCTACACACTGACACATTCACTAGAGTCTACACACTGACACATTCACTAGAGTCTACACACTGACACATTCACTAGAGTCTATACACTGACACATTCACTAGAGTCTATACACTGACACATTCACTAGAGTCTACACACTGACACATTCACTAGAGTCTACACACTGACACATTCACTAGAGTCTACACACTGACACATTCACTAGAGTCTACACACTGACACATTCACTAGAGTCTACACACTGACACATTCACTCAGAGTCTACACACTGACACATTCACTAGAGTCTACACACTGACACATTCACTAGAGTCTACACACTGACACATTCACTAGAGTCTACACACTGACACATTCACTAGAGTCTACACACTGACACATTCACTAGAGTCTACACACTGACACATTCACTAGAGTCTACACACTGACACATTCACTAGAGTCTACACACTGACACATTCACTAGAGTCTACACACTGACACATTCATCTACACACTGACACATTCTAGACACTACACACTGACACATTCACTAGAGTCTACACACTGACACATTCACTAGAGTCTACACACTGACACATTCACTAGAGTCTACACTGACACATTCACTAGAGTCTACACACTGACACATTCACTAGAGTCTACACACTGACACATTCACATTCACTAGAGTCTACACACTGACACATTCACTCAGAGTCTACACACTGACACATTCACTAGAGTCTACACACTGACACATTCACTAGAGTCTACACACTGACACATTCACTAGAGTCTACACACTGACACATTCACTAGAGTCTACACACTGACACATTCACTAGAGTCTACACACTGACACATTCACTAGAGTCTACACACTGACACATTCACTAGAGTCTACACACTGACACATTCACTAGAGTCTACACACTGACACATTCACTAGAGTCTACACACTGACACATTCACTAGAGTCTACACACTGACACATTCACTAGAGTCTACACACTGACACATTCACTAGAGTCTACACACTGACACATTCACTAGAGTCTACACACTGACACATTCACTAGAGTCTACACACTGACACATTCACTAGAGTCTACACACTGACACATTCACTAGAGTCTACACACTGACACATTCACTAGAGTCTACACACTGACACATTCACTAGAGTCTACACACTGACACATTCACTAGAGTCTACACACTGACACATTCACTAGAGTCTACACACTGACACATTCACTAGAGTCTACACACAGACACATTCACTAGAGTCTACACACTGACACATTCACTAGAGTCTACACACTGACACATTCACTAGAGTCTACACACTGACACATTCACTAGAGTCTACACACTGACACATTCACTAGAGTCTACTAGAGTCTACACACTGACACATTCACTAGAGTCTACACACTGACACATTCACTAGAGTCTACACACTGACACACATTCACTAGAGTCTACACACTGACACATTCACTAGAGTCTACACACTGACACATTCACTAGAGTCTACACACTGACACATTCACTAGAGTCTACACACTGACACATTCACAGAGTCTACACACTGACACATTCACTAGAGTCTACACACTGACACATTCACTAGAGTCTACACACTGACACATTCACTAGAGTCTACACACTGACACATTCACTAGAGTCTACACACTGACACATTCACTAGAGTCTACACACTGACACATTCACATTCACTAGAGTCTACACACTGACACATTCACTAGAGTCTACACAGTCTACACACACATTCACTAGAGTCTACACACTGACACATTCACTAGAGTCTACACACTGACACATTCACTAGAGTCTACACACTGACACATTCACTAGAGTCTACACACTGACACATTCACTAGAGTCTACACACTGACACATTCACTAGTCTACACACTGACACATTCACTAGAGTCTACACACTGACACATTCACTCTAGAGTCTACACACTGACACATTCACTAGAGTCTACACACTGACACATTCACTAGAGTCTACACACTGACACATTCACTAGAGTCTAGTTTATACACTGACACATTCACTAGAGTCTACACACTGACACATTCACTAGAGTCTACACACTGACACATTCACTAGAGTCTACACACTGACACATTCACTAGAGTCTACACACTGACACATTCACTAGAGTCTACACACTGACACATTCACTAGAGTCTACACACTGACACATTCACTCAGAGTCTACACACTGACACATTCACTAGAGTCTACACACTGACACATTCACTAGAGTCTACACACTGACACATTCACTAGAGTCTACACACTGACACATTCACTAGAGTCTACACACTGACACATTCACTAGAGTCTACACACTGACACATTCACTAGAGTCTACACACTGACACATTCACTAGAGTCTACACACTGACACATTCACAGTCTACACACTGACACATTCACTAGACACACTGACACATTCACATTCACTAGAGTCTACACACTGACACATTCACTAGAGTCTACACACTGACACATTCACTAGAGTCTACACACTGACACATTCACTAGAGTCTACACACTGACACATTCACTAGAGTCTACACACTGACACATTCACTAGAGTCTACACACTGACACATTCACTAGAGTCTACACACTGACACATTCACTAGAGTCTACACACTGACACATTCACTAGAGTCTACACACTGACACATTCACTAGAGTCTACACACTGACACATTCACTAGAGTCTACACACTGACACATTCACTAGAGTCTACACACTGACACATTCACTAGAGTCTACACACTGACACATTCACTAGAGTCTACACACTGACACATTCACTAGAGTCTACACACTGACACATTCACTAGAGTCTACACACTGACACATTCACTAGAGTCTACACACTGACACATTCACTAGAGTCTACACACTGACACATTCACTAGAGTCTACACACTGACACATTCACTAGAGTCTACACACTGACACATTCACTAGAGTCTACACACTGACACATTCACTAGAGTCTACACACTGACACATTCACTAGAGTCTACACACTGACACATTCACTAGAGTCTACACACTGACACATTCACTAGAGTCTACACACTGACACATTCACTAGAGTCTACACACATGACACATTCACTAGAGTCTACACACTGACACATTCACTAGAGTCTACACACTGACACATTCACTAGAGTCTACACTGACACATTCACTAGAGTCTACACACTGACACACATTCACTAGAGTCTACACACTGACACATTCACTAGAGTCTACACACTGACACATTCATAGTCTACACACTGACACATTCACTAGAGTCTACACACTGACACATTCACTAGAGTCTACACACTGACACATTCACTAGAGTCTACACACTGACACATTCACTAGAGTCTACACACTGACACATTCACTAGAGTCTACACACTGACACATTCACTAGAGTCTACACACTGACACATTCACTAGAGTCTACACACTGACACATTCACTAGAGTCTACACACTGACACATTCACTAGAGTCTACACACTGACACATTCACTAGAGTCTACACACTGACACATTCACTAGAGTCTACACTGACACATTCACTAGAGTCTACACTGACACATTCACTAGAGTCTACACACTGACACATTCACTAGAGTCTACACACTGACACATTCACTAGAGTCTACACACTGACACATTCACTAGAGTCTACACACTGACACATTCACTAGAGTCTACACACTGACACATTCACTAGAGTCTACACACTGACACATTCACTAGAGTCTACACACTGACACATTCACTAGAGTCTACACACTGACACATTCACTAGAGTCTACACACTGACACATTCACTAGAGTCTACACACTGACACATTCACTAGAGTCTACACACTGACACATTCACTAGTCTACACACTGACACATTCACATTCTCTAGAGTCTATACACTGACACATTCACTAGAGTCTACACACTGACACATTCACTAGAGTTTACACACTGACACATTCACTAGAGTCTACACACTGACACATTCACTAGAGTCTACACACTGACACATTCACTAGAGTCTACACACTGACACATTCACATTCACTAGAGTCTACACACTGACACATTCACTAGAGTCTACACACTGACACATTCACTAGAGTCTACACACTGACACATTCACTAGAGTCTACACTACACACTGAGTCACATGACACATTCACTAGAGTCTACACACTGACACATTCACTAGAGTCTACACACTGACACATTCACTAGAGTCTACACACTGACACATTCACTAGAGTCTACACACTGACACATTCACTAGAGTCTACACACTGACACATTCACTAGAGTCTACACACTGACACATTCACTAGAGTCTACACACTGACACATTCACTAGAGTCTACACACTGACACATTCACTAGAGTCTACACACTGACACATTCACTAGAGTCTACACACTGACACATTCACTAGAGTCTACACACTGACACATTCACTAGAGTCTACACACTGACACATTCACTAGTCTACACACTGACACATTCACATTCTCTAGAGTCTATACACTGACACATTCACTAGAGTCTACACACATACACATTCACTAGAGTCTACACACTGACACATTCACTAGAGTCTACACTGACACATTCACTAGTCTACACACTGACACATTCACTAGAGTCTACACACTGACACATTCACTAGAGTCTACACACTGACACATTCACTAGAGTCTACACACTGACACATTCACTAGAGTCTACACACTGACACATTCACTAGAGTCTACACACTGACACATTCACTAGAGTCTACACACTGACACATTCACTAGAGTCTACACACTGACACATTCACTAGAGTCTACACACTGACACATTCACTAGAGTCTACACACTGACACATTCACTAGAGTCTACACACTGACACATTCACTAGAGTCTACACACTGACACATTCACTAGAGTCTACACACTGACTAGAGTCTACACACTGACACATTCACTAGAGTCTACACACTGACACATTCACTAGAGTCTACACACTGACACATTCACTAGAGTCTACACACTGACACATTCACTAGAGTCTACACACTGACACATTCACTAGAGTCTACACACTGACACATTCACTAGAGTCTACACACTGACACATTCACTAGAGTCTACACACTGACACATTCACTAGAGTCTACACACTGACACATTCACTAGAGTCTACACACTGACACATTCACTAGAGTCTACACACTGACACATTCACTAGAGTCTACACACTGACACATTCACTAGAGTCTACACACTGACACATTCACTAGAGTCTACACACTGACACATTCACTAGAGTCTACACACTGACACATTCACTAGAGTCTACACACTGACACATTCACTAGAGTCTACACACTGACACATTCACTAGTCTACACACTGACACACTGACACATTCACTAGAGTCTACACACTGACACATTCACTAGAGTCTACACACTGACACATTCACTAGAGTCTACACACTGACACATTCACTAGAGTCTACACACTGACACATTCACTAGAGTCTACACACTGACACATTCACTAGAGTCTACACACTGACACATTCACTAGAGTCTACACACTGACACATTCACTAGAGTCTACACACTGACACATTCACTAGAGTCTAGAGTCTACACACTGACACATGCACTAGAGTCTACACACTGACACATTCACTAGAGTCTACACACTGACACATTCACTAGAGTCTACACACTGACACATTCACTAGAGTCTACACACTGACACATTCACTAGAGTCTACACACTGACACATTCACTAGAGTCTACACACTGACACATTCACTAGAGTCTACACACTGACACATTCACTAGAGTCTACACACTGACACATTCACTAGAGTCTACACACTGACACATTCACTAGAGTCTACACACTGACACATTCACATTCACTAGAGTCTACACACTGACACATTCACTAGAGTCTACACACTGACACATTCACTAGAGTCTACACACTGACACATTCACTAGTCTACACACTGACACACTCTACACACTTAGAGTCTACACACTGACACATTCACTAGAGTCTACACACTGACACATTCACTAGAGTCTACACACTGACACATTCACTAGAGTCTACACACTGACACATTCACTAGAGTCTACACACTGATTCACATCTCACTGACACATTCACTAGAGTCTACACACTGACACATTCACTAGAGTCTACACACTGACACATTCACTAGAGTCTACACACTGACACATTCACTAGAGTCTACACACTGACACATTCACTAGAGTCTACACACTGACACATTCACTAGAGTCTACACACTGACACATTCACTAGAGTCTACACACTGACACATTCACTAGTCTACACACTGACACATTCACTAGAGTCTACACACACACACATTCACTAGAGTCTATATACTGACACATTCACTAGAGTCTACACACAGACACATTCAATAGTCTACACACTGACACATTCACTAGAGTCTACACACTGAAACATTCACTAGTCTACACACTGACACATTCACTAGAGTCTACACACTGACACATTCACATTCACTAGAGTCTATATACTGACACATTCACTAGAGTCTACACACACACAGACACATTCACATTCACTAGAGTCTACACACTGACACATTCACTAGAGTCTACACACTGACACATTCACTAGAGTCACACTGACACATTCACAGAGTCTACACACTGACACATTCACTAGAGTCTATACACTGACACATTCACTAGAGTCTACACACTGACACATTCACTAGAGTCTACACACTGACACATTCACTAGAGTCTACACACTGACACATTCACTAGAGTCTACACACTGACACATTCACTAGAGTCTACACACTGACACATTCACATTCTAGAGTCTACACACTGACACATTCACTAGAGTCTACACACTGACACATTCACTAGAGTCTACACACTGACACATTCACTAGAGTCTACACACTGACACATTCACTAGAGTCTACACACTGACACATTCACTAGAGTCTACACACTGACACATTCACTAGAGTCTACACACTGACACATTCACTAGAGTCTACACACTGACACATTCACTAGAGTCTACACACTGACACATTCACTAGAGTCTACACACTGACACATTCACTAGAGTCTACACACTGACACATTCACTAGAGTCTACACACTGACACATTCACTAGAGTCTACACACTGACACATTCACTAGTCTACACACTGACACATTCACTAGAGTCTACACACTGACACATTCACTAGAGTCTACACACTGACACATTCACTAGAGTCTACACACTGACACATTCACTAGAGTCTACACACTGACACATTCACTAGAGTCTACACACTGACACATTCACTAGAGTCTACACACTGACACATTCACTAGAGTCTACACACTGACACATTCACTAGAGTCTACACACTGACACATTCACTAGAGTCTACACACTGACACATTCACTAGAGTCTACACACTGACACATTCACTAGAGTCTACACACTGACACATTCACTAGAGTCTACACACACACACATTCACAGTCTACACACTGACACATTCACTAGAGTCTACACACTGACACATTCACTAGAGTCTACACACTGACACATTCACTAGAGTCTACACACTGACACATTCACTAGAGTCTACACACTGACACATTCACTAGAGTCTACACACTGACACATTCACTAGAGTCTACACACTGACACATTCACTAGAGTCTACACACTGACACATTCACATTCACTAGAGTCTACACACTGACACATTCACTAGAGTCTACACACTGACACATTCACTAGAGTCTACACACTGACACATTCACTAGAGTCTACACACTGACACATTCACTAGAGTCTACACACTGACACATTCACTAGAGTCTACACACTGACACATTCACTAGAGTCTACACTGACACATTCACATTCACTAGAGTCTACACACTGACACATTCACTAGAGTCACACTGACACATTCACTAGAGTCTACACACTGACACATTCACTAGAGTCTACACACTGACACATTCACTAGAGTCTACACACTGACACATTCACTAGAGTCTACACACACTAGAGTCTACACACTGACACATTCACTAGAGTCTACACTGACACATTCACTAGAGTCTACACACTGACACATTCACTAGAGTCTACACACTGACACATTCACTAGAGTCTACACACTGACACATTCACTAGAGTCTACACACTGACACATTCACTAGAGTCTACACACTGACACATTCACTAGAGTCTACACACTGACACATTCACTAGAGTCTACACACT
Organism: Oncorhynchus nerka; assembly: GCF_034236695.1. Classification (NCBI taxonomy): domain Eukaryota; kingdom Metazoa; phylum Chordata; class Actinopteri; order Salmoniformes; family Salmonidae; genus Oncorhynchus; species Oncorhynchus nerka. Next base: position 12,612,357 of record NC_088406.1, read on the forward strand.
GACACATTCACTAGAGTCTACACACTGACACATTCACTAGAGTCTACACACTGACACATTCACTAGAGTCTACACACTGACACATTCACTAGAGTCTACACACTGATTCACATTCACTAGAGTCTACACACTGACACATTCACTAGAGTCTACACACTGACACATTCACTAGTCTACACACTGACACACTGACACATTCACTAGAGTCTAGTGACACACTGACACATTCACTAGAGTCTACACACTGACACATTCACTAGAGTCTACACACTGACACATTCACTAGAGTCTATACACTGACACATTCACTAGAGTCTACACACTGACACATTCACTAGAGTCTACACACTGACACATTCACTAGAGTCTACACACTGACACATTCACTAGAGTCTACACACATGACACATTCACTAGAGTCTACACACTGACACATTCACTAGAGTCTACACACTGACACATTCACTAGAGTCTACACACTGACACATTCACTAGAGTCTACACACTGACACATTCACTAGAGTCTACACACTGACACATTCACTAGAGTCTACACACTGACACATTCACTAGAGTCTACACACTGACACATTCACTAGAGTCTACACACTGACACATTCACATCTACACACTGACACTCAGAGTCTACACACTGACACATTCACTAGAGTCTACACACTGACACATTCACTAGAGTCTACACACTGACACATTCACTAGAGTCTACACACTGACACATTCACTAGAGTCTACACACTGACACATTCACTAGAGTCTACACACTGACACATTCACTAGAGTCTACACACTGACACATTCACTAGAGTCTACACACTGACACATTCACTAGAGTCTACACACTGACACATTCACTAGAGTCTACACACTGACACATTCACTAGAGTCTACACACTGACACATTCACTAGAGTCTACACACTGACACATTCACTAGAGTCTACACACAGACACATTCACTAGAGTCTACACACTGACACATTCACTAGAGTCTACACACTGACACATTCACTAGAGTCTACACACTGACACATTCACTAGAGTCTACACACAGACACATTCACTAGAGTCTACACAGACACATTCACTAGAGTCTACCCACTGACACATTCACTAGAGTCTACACACTGACACATTCACTAGAGTCTACACACTGACACATTCACTAGAGTCTACACACTGACACATTCACTAGAGTCTACACACTGACACATTCACTAGAGTCTACACACTGACACATTCACTAGAGTCTACACACTGACACATTCACTAGAGTCTACACACTGACACACATTCACTAGAGTCTACACACTGACACATTCACTAGAGTCTACACACTGACACATTCACTAGAGTCTACACACTGACACATTCACTAGAGTCTACACACTGACACATTCACTAGAGTCTACACACTGACACATTCACTAGAGTCTACACACTGACACATTCACTAGAGTCTACACACTGACACATTCACTAGAGTCTACACACTGACACATTCACTAGAGTCTACACACTGACACATTCACTAGAGTCTACACACTGACACATTCACTAGAGTCTACACACTGACACATTCACTAGAGTCTACACACTGACACATTCACTAGAGTCTACACACTGACACATTCACTAGAGTCTACACACTGACACATTCACTAGAGTCTACACACTGACACATTCACTAGAGTCTACACACTGACACATTCACTAGAGTCTACACACTGACACATTCACTAGAGTCTACACACTGACACATTCACTAGAGTCTACACACTGACACATTCACTAGAGTCTACACACTGACACATTCACTAGAGTCTACACACTGACACATTCACTAGAGTCTACACACTGACACATTCACTAGAGTCTACACACTGACACATTCACTAGAGTCTACACACTGACACATTCACTAGAGTCTACACACTGACACATTCACTAGAGTCTACACACACACTGACACATTCACTAGAGTCTACACACTGACACATTCACTAGAGTCTACACACTGACACATTCACTAGAGTCTACACTAGACACATTCACATTCACTAGAGTCTACACACTGACACATTCACTAGAGTCTACACACTGACACATTCACTAGAGTCTACTGACATTCTGACACATTCACATTCAGAGTCTACACACTGACACATTCACTAGAGTCTACACACTGACACATTCACTAGAGTCTACACACTGACACATTCACTAGAGTCTACACACTGACACATTCACTAGAGTCTACACACTGACACATTCACTAGAGTCTACACAGAGACACATTCACAGTCTACACACTGACACATTCACTAGAGTCTACACACTGACACATTCACTAGAGTCTACACACTGACACATTCACATTCACTAGAGTCTACACACTGACACATTCACTAGAGTCTACACACTGACACATTCACTAGAGTCTACACACTGACACATTCACTAGAGTCTACACACTGACACATTCACTAGAGTCTACACACTGACACATTCACTAGAGTCTACACACTGACACATTCACTAGAGTCTACACACTGACACATTCACTAGAGTCTACACACTGACACATTCACTAGAGTCTACACACTGACACATTCACTAGAGTCTACACTGACACATTCACTAGAGTCTACATTCACTAGAGTCTACACACTGACACATTCACTAGAGTCTACACACTGACACATTCACTAGAGTCTACACACTGACACATTCACTAGAGTCTACACACTGACACATTCACTAGAGTCTACACACTGACACATTCACTAGAGTCTACACACTGACACATTCACTAGAGTCTACACACTGACACATTCACTAGAGTCTACACACTGACACATTCACTAGAGTCTACACACTGACACATTCACTAGAGTCTACACACTGACACATTCACTAGAGTCTACACACTGACACATTCACTAGAGTCTACACACTGACACATTCACTAGAGTCTACACACTGACACATTCACTAGAGTCTACACACTGACACATTCACTAGAGTCTACACACTGACACATTCACTAGAGTCTACACACTGACACATTCACTAGAGTCTACACACTGACACATTCACTAGAGTCTACACACTGACACATTCACTAGAGTCTACACACTGACACATTCACTAGAGTCTACACACTGACACATTCACTAGAGTCTACACACTGACACATTCACTAGAGTCTACACACTGACACATTCACTAGAGTCTACACACTGACACATTCACTAGAGTCTACACACTGACACATTCACTAGAGTCTACACACTGACACATTCACTAGAGTCTACACACTGACACATTCACTAGAGTCTACACACTGACACATTCACTAGAGTCTACACACTGACACATTCACTAGAGTCTACACACTGACACATTCACTAGAGTCTACACACTGACACATTCACTAGAGTCTACACACTGACACATTCACTAGAGTCTACACACTGACACATTCACTAGAGTCTACACACTGACACATTCACTAGAGTCTACACACTGACACATTCACTAGAGTCTACACACTGACACATTCACTAGAGTCTACACACTGACACATTCACTAGAGTCTACACACTGACACATTCACTAGAGTCTACACACTGACACATTCACTAGAGTCTACACACTGACACATTCACTAGAGTCTACACACTGACACATTCACTAGAGTCTACACACTGACACATTCACTAGAGTCTACACACTGACACATTCACTAGAGTCTACACACTGACACATTCACTAGAGTCTACACACTGACACATTCACTAGAGTCTACACACTGACACATTCACTAGAGTCTACACACTGACACATTCACTAGAGTCTACACACTGACACATTCACTAGAGTCTACACACTGACACATTCACTAGAGTCTACACACTGACACACTGACACATTCACTAGATACTGACACATTCACTAGAGTCTACACACTGACACATTCACTAGAGTCTACACACTGACACATTCACTAGAGTCTACACACTGACACATTCACTAGAGTCTACACACTGACACATTCACTAGAGTCTACACACTGACACATTCACTAGAGTCTACACACTGACACATTCACTAGAGTCTACACACTGACACATTCACTAGAGTCTACACACTGACACATTCACTAGAGTCTACACACTGACACATTCACTAGAGTCTACACACTGACACATTCACTAGAGTCTACACACTGACACATTCACTAGAGTCTACACACTGACACATTCACTAGAGTCTACACTGACACATTCACTAGAGACACATTCACTAGAGTCTACACACTGACACATTCACTAGAGTCTACACACTGACACATTCACTAGAGTCTACACACTGACACATTCACTAGAGTCTACACACTGACACATTCACTAGAGTCTACACACTGACACATTCACATTCACTAGAGTCTACACACTGACACATTCACTAGAGTCTACACACTGACACATTCACTAGTCTACACACTGACACATTCACTAGAGTCTACACACTGACACATTCACTAGAGTCTACACACTGACACATTCACTAGAGTCTACACACTGACACATTCACTAGAGTCTACACACTGACACACACATTCACACTGACACATTCACTACACACTGACACATTCACTAGAGTCTACACACTGACACATTCACTAGAGTCTACACACTGACACATTCACTAGAGTCTACACACTGACACACACATTCATTCACACTAGAGTCTACACACTGACACATTCACTAGTCTACACACTGACACACTGACACATTCACTAGAGTCTACACACTGACACATTCACTAGAGTCTACACACTGACACATTCACTAGAGTCTACACACTGACACATTCACTAGAGTCTACACACTGACACATTCATTCTCTAGAGTCTATACACTGACACATTCACTAGAGTCTACACACATTCACATTCACTAGAGTTTATATACTGACATATTCACTAGAGTCTATACACTGACATATTCACTAGTCTACACACTGACACATTCACTAGAGTCTACACACAGACACATTCACTAGAGTCTACACACAGACACATTCACTAGAGTCTACACACTGACACATTCACTAGAGTCTACACACTGACACATTCACTAGAGGCTACACACTGACACATTCACTAGAGTCTACACACTGACACATTCACTAGAGTCTACACACTGACACATTCACTAGAGTCTACACACTGCCACATTCACTAGAGTCTACACACTGCCACATTCACTAGTCTACACACTGACACACTGACACATTCACTAGTCTACACACTGACACACTGACACATTCACTAGTCTACACACTGACACATTCACTAGAGTCTACACACAGACACATTCACTAGTCTATACACTGACACATTCACTAGAGTCTACACACTGACACATTCACTAGAGTCTACACACTGACACATTCACTAGAGTCTACACACTGACACATTCACTAATCTTCACACATTCACATTCACTAGTCTACACACTGACACATTCACTAGAGTCTACACACATTCACATTCACTAGTCTACACACTGACACATTCACTAGAGTCTACACACTGACACTTCACATTCACTAGAGTCTATATACTGACACATTCACTAGAGTCTACACACTGACACATTCACTATAGTCTACACACTGACACATTCACTAGAGTCTACACACTGACACATTCACTAGAGTCTACACACTGACACATTCACTAGAGTCTACACACTGACACATTCACTAGAGTCTACACACTGACACATTCACTAGAGTCTACACACTGACACATTCACATTCACTAGAGTCTAGATACTGACACATTCACTAGAGTCTACACACTGACACATTCACTAGAGTCTACACACTGACACATTCACTAGAGTCTACACACTGACACATTCACTAGAGTCTACACACTGACACATTCACTAGAGTCTACACACTGACACATTCACTAGTCTACACACTGACACATTCACATTCTCTAGAGTCTATACACTGACACATTCACTAGAGTCTACACACATTCACATTCACTAGAGTTTATATACTGACATATTCACTAGAGTCTATACACTGACATATTCACTAGTCTACACACTGACACATTCACTAGAGTCTACACACAGACACACATTCACTAGAGTCTACACACTGACACATTCACTAGAGTCTACACACTGACACATTCACTAGAGTCTACACACTGACACATTCACTAGAGTCTACACACTGACACATTCACTAGAGTCTACACACTGACACATTCACTAGAGTCTACACACTGACACATTCACTAGAGTCTACACACTGACACATTCACTAGAGTCTATACACTGACACATTCACTAGAGTCTACACACTGACACATTCACTAGAGTCTACACACTGACACATTCACTAGAGTCTACACACTGACACATTCACTAGAGTCTACACACTGACACATTCACTAGAGTCTACACACAGACACATTCACTAGAGTCTACACACAGACACATTCACTAGAGTCTACCCACTGACACATTCACTAGAGTCTACACACTGACACATTCACTAGAGTCTACACACTGACACATTCACATTCACTAGAGTCTAGATACTGACACATTCACTAGAGTCTACACACTGACACATTCACTAGAGTCTACACACTGACACATTCACTAGAGTCTACACACTGCCACATTCACTAGTCTACACACTGACACACTGACACATTCACTAGAGTCTATACACTGACACATTCACTAGTCTACACACTGACACATTCACTAGAGTCTACACACTGACACATTCACTAGAGTCTACACACTGACACATTCACTAGAGTCTACACACTGACACATTCACTAGAGTCTACACACTGACACATTCACTAGAGTCTACACACTGACACACACATTCACTAGAGTCTACACACTGACACATTCACTAGAGTCTACACACTGACACATTCACTAGAGTCTACACACTGACACATTCACTAGAGTCTACACACTGACACATTCACTAGAGTCTACACACTGACACATTCACTAGAGTCTACACACTGACACATTCACTAGAGTCTACACACTGACACATTCACTAGAGTCTACACACTGACACATTCACTAGAGTCTACACACTGACACATTCACATTCACTAGAGTCTATATACTGACACATTCACTAGAGTCTACACACTGACACATTCACTAGAGTCTACACACTGACACATTCACTAGAGTCTACACACTGACACATTCACATTCACTAGAGTCTATATACTGACACATTCACTAGAGTTTATACACTGACACATTCACTAGAGTCTACACACTGACACATTCACATTCACTAGAGTCTAGACACTGACACATTCACTAGAGTCTACACACTGACACATTCACTAGAGTCTACACACTGACACATTCACTAGAGTCTCACTGACACATTCACTAGAGTCTACACACTGACACATTCACTAGAGTCTACACACTGACACATTCACTAGAGTCTACACACTGACACATTCACTAGAGTCTACACACTGACACATTCACTAGAGTCACACACAGACACACTGACACATTCACTAGAGTCTACACACTGACACATTCACTAGAGTCTACACACTGACACATTCACTAGTCTACACACAGACACATTCACTAGTCTACACACTGACACATTCACATTCTCTAGAGTCTATACACTGACACATTCACTAGAGTCTACACACATTCACATTCACTAGAGTTTATATACTGACATATTCACTAGAGTCTATACACTGACACATTCACTAGAGTCTACACACTGACACATTCACTAGAGTCTACACACTGACACATTCACTAGAGTCTACACACTGACACATTCACTAGAGTCTACACACTGACACATTCACTAGAGTCTACACACTGACACATTCACTAGAGTCTACACACTGACACATTCACTAGAGTCTACACACTGACACATTCACTAGAGTCTACACACTGACACATTCACTAGAGTCTACACACTGACACATTCACTAGAGTCTACACACTGACACATTCACTAGAGTACACTGACACATTCACTAGTCTACACACTGACACATTCACTAGAGTCTACACACTGACACATTCACTAGAGTCTACACACTGACACATTCACTAGAGTCTACACACTGACACATTCACTAGAGGCTACACACTGACACATTCACTAGAGTCTACACACTGACACATTCACAAGAGTCTACACACTGAAACATTCACTAGAGTCTACACACTGACACATTCACTAGAGTCTACACACTGACACATTCACTAGTCTACACACTGACACATTCACTAGAGTCTACACACTGACACATTCACTAGAGTCTACACACTGACACATTCACTAGAGTCTACACACTGACACATTCACTAGAGTCTACACACTGACACATTCACTAGAGTCTATACACTGACACATTCACTAGAGTCTACACACTGACACATTCACTAGAGTCTACACACTGACACATTCACTAGAGTCTACACACTGACACATTCACTAGAGTCTACACACTGACACATTCACTAGAGTCTACACACTGACACATTCACTAGAGTCTACACACTGACACATTCACTAGAGTCTACACACTGACACATTCACTAGAGTCTACACACTGACACATTCACTAGTCTACACACTGACACATTCACTAGAGTCTATACACTGACACATTCACTAGAGTTTATATACTGACACATTCACTAGAGTCTATACACTGACATATTCACTAGTCTACACACTGACACATTCACTAGAGTCTACACACTGACACATTCACTAGAGTCTACACACTGACACATTCACTAGAGTCTACACACTGACACATTCACTAGAGGCTACACACTGACACATTCACTAGAGTCTACACACTGACACATTCACTAGAGTCTACACACTGACACATTCACTAGAGTCTACACACTGACACATTCACTAGAGTCTACACACTGACACATTCACTAGTCTACACACTGACACACTGACACATTCACTAGAGTCTACACACTGACACATTCACTAGAGTCTACACACTGACACATTCACTAGAGTCTACACACTGACACATTCACTAGAGTCTACACACTGACACATTCACTAGAGTCTACACACTGACACATTCACTAGAGTCTACACAGACACATTCACTAGAGTCTACACACAGACACATTCACTAGAGTCTACACACTGACACATTCACTAGAGTCTACACACTGACACATTCACTAGAGTCTACACACTGACACATTCACATTCACTAGAGTCTAGATACTGACACATTCACTAGAGTCTACACACTGACACATTCACTAGAGTCTACACACTGACACATTCACTAGAGTCTACACACTGACACATTCACTAGAGTCTACACACTGACACATTCACTAGAGTCTACACACAGACACAGACACATTCACATTCACTAGAGTCTACACACTGACACATTCACTAGAGTCTACACACTGACACATTCACTAGTCTACACACTGACACACATTCACTAGAGTTTATACACTGACACATTCACTAGAGTCTACACACTGACACATTCACTAGAGTCTACACACTGACACATTCACTAGAGTTTATATACTGACACATTCACTAGAGTCTACACACTGACACATTCACTAGAGTCTACACACTGACACATTCACTAGAGTCTACACACTGACACATTCACTAGAGTCTATACACTGACACATTCACTAGAGTCTACACACTGACACATTCACTAGAGTCTACACACTGACACATTCACTAGAGTCTACACACTGACACATTCACTAGAGTCTGACACACACACACAGTCTACACATTCACATTCACTAGAGTCTACACACTGACACATTCACTAGAGTCTACACACTGACACATTCACTAGAGTCTACACACTGACACATTCACTAGAGTCTACACACTGACACTGACACATTCACTAGAGTCTATACACTGACACATTCACTAGAGTCTACACACTGACACATTCACTAGAGTCTACACACTGACACTGACACATTCACTAGAGTCTATACACTGACACATTCACTAGAGTCTACACACTGACACATTCACTAGAGTCTACACACTGCACACTAGAGTCTACACACTGACACATTCACTAGAGTCTACACACTGACACATTCACTAGAGTCTACACACTGACACATTCACTAGAGTCTACACACTGACACATTCACTAGAGTCTACACACTGACACATTCACTAGAGTCTACACACTGACACATTCACTAGAGTCTACACACTGACACATTCACTAGAGTCTACACACTGACACATTCACTAGAGTCTACACACTGACACATTCACTAGAGTCTACACACTGACACATTCACTAGAGTCTACACACTGACACATTCACTAGAGTCTACACACTGACACATTCACTAGTCTAGTCTGACACATTCACTGTCTACACACTGACACATTCACTAGAGTCTACACACTGACACATTCACTAGAGTCTACACACTGACACATTCACTAGTCTATACACTGACACATTCACTAGAGTCTACACACTGACACATTCACTAGAGTCTACACACTGACACATTCACTAGAGTCTACACACTGACACATTCACTAAGAGTCTGACACATTCACACACATTCTAGTCTACACACTGACACATTCACTAGAGTCTACACACATGACACATTCACTAGAGTCTACACACTGACACATTCACTAGAGTCTACACACTGACACATTCACTAGAGTCTACACACTGACACATTCACTAGAGTCTACACACTGACACATTCACTAGAGTCTACACACTGACACATTCACTAGAGTCTACACACTGACACATTCACTAGAGTCTACACACTGACACATTCACTAGAGTCTACACACTGACACATTCACTAGAGTCTACACACTGACACATTCACTAGAGTCTACACACTGACACATTCACTAGAGTCTACACACTGACACATTCACTAGAGTCTGACACTGACACATTCACTAGAGTCTACACACAGACACATTCACTAGAGTCTACACACTGACACATTCACTAGAGTCTACACACTGACACATTCACTAGAGTCTACACACTGACACATTCACTAGAGTCTAGATACTGACACATTCACTAGAGTCTACACACTGACACATTCACTAGAGTCTACACACTGACACATTCACTAGAGTCTACACACTGACACATTCACTAGAGTCTACACACTGACACATTCACTAGAGTCTACACACTGACACATTCACTAGAGTCTACACACTGACACATTCACTAGAGTCTACACACTGACACATTCACTAGAGTCTACACACTGACACATTCACTAGAGTCTACACACTGACACATTCACTAGAGTCTACACACAGACACATTCACTAGAGTCTACACACAGACACATTCACTAGAGTCTACCCACTGACACATTCACTAGAGTCTACACACTGACACATTCACTAGAGTCTACACACTGACACATTCACATTCACTAGAGTCTAGATACTGACACATTCACTAGAGTCTACACACTGACACATTCACTAGAGTCTACACACTGACACATTCACTAGAGTCTACACACTGACACATTCACTAGAGTCTACCCACTGACACATTCACTAGAGTCTACACACAGACACAGACACATTCACATTCACTAGAGTCTACACACTGACACATTCACTAGAGTCTACACACTGACACATTCACTAGTCTACACACTGACACATTCACATTCACTAGAGTTTATATACTGACACATTCACTAGAGTTTATACACTGACATATTCAGTAGTCTACACACTGACACATTCACTAGTCTACACACTGACACATTCACATTCACTAGAGTTTATATACTGACACATTCACTAGAGTTTATACACTGACACATTCACTAGTCTACACACTGACACATTCACATTCACTAGAGTTTATATACTGACACATTCACTAGAGTTTATACACTGACACATTCACTAGTCTACACACTGACACATTCACTAGAGTCTACACACTGACACATTCACTAGAGTCTACACACTGACACATTCACTAGAGTCTACACACTGACACATTCACTAGAGTCTACACACTGACACATTCACTAGAGTCTACACACTGACACATTCACTAGAGTCTACACACTGACACATTCACTAGAGTCTACACACAGACACAGACACATTCACATTCACTAGAGTCTACACACTGACACATTCACTAGAGTCTACACACTGACACATTCACTAGTCTACACACTGACACATTCACTAGTCTACACACTGACACATTCACTAGAGTTTATACACTGACACATTCACTAGTCTACACACTGACCCACTGACACATTCACTAGAGTCTATACACTGACACATTCACTAGTCTACACACTGACACATTCACTAGAGTCTAGGTACTGACACATTCACTAGAGTCTACACACTGACACATTCACTAGAGTCTACACACTGACACATTCACTAGAGTCTACACACTGACACATTCACTAGAGTCTACACACTGACACATTCACTAGAGTCTACACACTGACACATTCACTAGAGTCTACACACTGACACATTCACTAGAGTCTACACACTGACACATTCACTAGAGTCTACACACTGACACATTCACTAGAGTCTACACACTGACACATTCACTAGAGTCTACACACTGACACATTCACTAGAGTCTACACACTGACACATTCACTAGAGTCTACACACTGACACATTCACTAGAGTCTACACACTGACACACTGACACATTCACTAGTCTACACACTGACACACTGACACATTCACTAGTCTACACACTGACACATTCACTAGAGTCTACACACAGACACATTCACTAGTCTATACACTGACACATTCACTAGAGTCTACACACTGACACATTCACTAGAGTCTACACACTGACACATTCACTAGAGTCTACACACTGACACATTCACTAATCTACACACATTCACATTCACTAGTCTACACACTGACACATTCACTAGAGTCTACACACATTCACATTCACCAGAGTCTACACACTGACACATTCACATTCACTAGAGTCTATATACTGACACATTCACTAGAGTCTACACACAGACACATTCAATAGTCTACACACTGACACATTCACTAGAGTCTACACACTGACACATTCACTAGAGTCTACACACTGACACATTCACTAGAGTCTACACACTGACACATTCACTAGAGTCTACACACTGACACATTCACTAGTCTACACACTGACACATTCACTAGAGTCTACACACTGACACATTCACTAGAGTCTACACACTGACACATTCACTAGAGTCTACACACTGACACATTCACTAGAGTCTACACACTGACACATTCACTAGAGTCTACACACTGACACATTCACTAGAGTCTACACACTGACACATTCACTAGAGTCTACACACTGACACATTCACATTCACTAGAGTCTAGATACTGACACATTCACTAGAGTCTACACACTGACACATTCACTAGAGTCTACACACTGACACATTCACTAGAGTCTACACACTGACACATTCACTAGAGTCTACACACTGACACATTCACATTCACTAGAGTCTACACACTGACACATTCACTAGAGTCTACACACTGACACATTCACTAGAGTCTACACACTGACACATTCACTAGAGTCTACACACTGACACATTCACTAGAGTCTACACACTGACACATTCACTAGAGTCTACACACTGACACATTCACTAGAGTCTACACACTGACACATTCACTAGAGTCTACACACTGACACATTCACTAGAGTCTACACACTGACACATTCACTAGAGTCTACACACATTCACTAGAGTCTACACACTGACACATTCACTAGTCTACACACTGAGTCTACACACTGACACATTCACTAGAGTCTACACACTGACACATTCACTAGAGTCTACACACTGACACATTCACATTCACTAGAGTCTAGATACTGACACATTCACTAGAGTCTACACACTGACACATTCACTAGAGTCTACACACTGACACATTCACTAGAGTCTATACACTGACACATTCACTAGAGTCTACACACATTCACATTCACTAGAGTTTATATACTGACATATTCACTAGAGTCTATACACTGACATATTCACTAGTCTACACACTGACACATTCACTAGAGTCTACACACAGACACATTCACTAGAGTCTACACACAGACACATTCACTAGAGTCTACACACTGACACATTCACTAGAGTCTACACACTGACACATTCACTAGAGTCTACACACTGACACATTCACTAGAGTCTACACACTGACACATTCACTAGAGTCTACACACTGACACATTCACTAGAGTCTACACACTGACACATTCACTAGTCTACACACTGACACACTGACACATTCACTAGAGTCTATACACTGACACATTCACTAGTCTACACACTGACACATTCACTAGAGTCTACACACTGACACATTCACTAGAGTCTACACACTGACACATTCACTAGAGTCTACACACTGACACATTCACTAGAGTCTACACACAGACACATTCACTAGAGTCTACACACAGACACATTCACTAGAGTCTACCCACTGACACATTCACTAGAGTCTACACACTGACACATTCACTAGAGTCTACACACTGACACATTCACTAGAGTCTAGATACTGACACATTCACTAGAGTCTACACACTGACACATTCACTAGAGTCTACACACTGACACATTCACTAGAGTCTACACACTGACACATTCACTAGAGTCTACACACTGACACATTCACTAGAGTCTACAGACACAGACACATTCACATTCACTAGAGTCTACACACTGACACATTCACTAGAGTCTACACACTGACACATTCACTAGAGTCTACACACTGACACATTCACATTCACTAGAGTTTATATACTGACACATTCACACAGTTTATACACTGACATATTCAGTAGTCTACACACTGACACATTCACATTCACTAGAGTTTATATACTGACACATTCACTAGAGTTTATACACTGACACATTCACTAGTCTACACACTGACACATTCACATTCACTAGAGTTTATATACTGACACATTCACTAGAGTTTATACACTGACACATTCACTAGTCTACACACTGACACATTCACTAGAGTCTACACACTGACACATTCACTAGAGTCTACACACTGACACATTCACTAGAGTCTACACACTGACACATTCACTAGAGTCTACACACAGACACATTCATTCACTAGAGTCTACACACTGACACATTCACTAGAGTCTACACACTGACACATTCACTAGTCTACACACTGACACATTCACTAGAGTCTACACACTGACACATTCACTAGAGTCTATACACTGACACATTCACTAGAGTCTACACACTGACACATTCACTAGAGTCTATACACTGACACACTGACACATTCACTAGAGTCTACACACTGACACATTCACTAGAGTCTACACACATTCACTAGAGTCTACACACTGACACATTCACTAGTCTACACACTGACACATTCACATTCTCTAGAGTCTATACACTGACACATTCACTAGAGTCTACACACATTCACATTCACTAGAGTTTATATACTGACATATTCACTAGAGTCTACACACTGACACATTCACATTCACTAGAGTCTAGGTACTGACACATTCACTAGAGTCTACACACTGACACATTCACTAGAGTCTACACACTGACACATTCACAGAGTCTACACACACACATTCTCTAGAGTCTATACACTGACACATTCACTAGAGTCTACACACTCACATTCACTAGAGTTTATATACTGACATTCACTAGAGTCTATACACTGACATATTCACTAGTCTACACACTGACACATTCACTAGAGTCTACACACTGACACATTCACTAGAGTCTACACACTGACACATTCACTAGAGTCTACACACTGACACATTCACTAGAGTCTACACACTGACACATTCACTAGAGTCTACACACTGACACATTCACTAGAGTCTACACACACACATTACACAGACACATTCACATTCACTAGAGTCTACACACTGACACATTCACTAGAGTCTACACACTGACACATTCACTAGAGTCTATACACTGACACATTCACTAGAGTCTACACACATTCACATTCACTAGAGTTTATATACTGACATATTCACTAGAGTCTATACACTGACATATTCACTAGTCTACACACTGACACATTCACTAGAGTTTATACACTGACACATTCACTAGTCTACACACTGACCCACTGACACATTCACTAGAGTCTATACACTGACACATTCACTAGAGTCTACACACATTCACTAGAGTCTACACACTGACACATTCACTAGTCTACACACTGACACATTCACATTCTCTAGAGTCTATACACTGACACATTCACTAGAGTCTACACACATTCACATTCACTAGAGTTTATATACACATTCACTAGAGTACACTGACATATTCACTAGTCTACACACTGACACATTCACTAGAGTCTACACACTGACACATTCACTAGAGTCTACACACTGACACATTCACTAGAGTCTACACACTGACACATTCACTAGAGTCTACACACTGACACATTCACTAGAGTCTACACACTGACACATTCACTAGAGTCTACACACAGACACATTCACATTCACTAGAGTCTACACACAGACACATTCACTAGTCTACACACTGACACATTCACATTCTCTAGAGTCTATACACTGACACATTCACTAGAGTCTACACACATTCACATTCACTAGAGTTTATATACTGACATATTCACTAGAGTCTATACACTGACATATTCACTAGTCTACACACTGACACATTCACTAGAGTTTATACACTGACACATTCACTAGTCTACACACTGACCCACTGACACATTCACTAGAGTCTATACACTGACACATTCACTAGAGTCTACACACATTCACTAGAGTCTACACACTGACACATTCACTAGTCTACACACTGACACATTCACATTCTCTAGAGTCTATACACTGACACATTCACTAGAGTCTACACACATTCACATTCACTAGAGTTTATATACTGACATATTCACTAGAGTCTATACACTGACATATTCACTAGTCTACACACTGACACATTCACTAGAGTCTACACACTGACACATTCACTAGAGTCTACACACTGACACATTCACTAGAGTCTACACACTGACACATTCACTAGAGTCTACACACTGACACATTCACTAGAGTCTACACACTGACACATTCACTAGAGTCTACACACAGACACATTCACATTCACTAGAGTCTACACACAGACACATTCACTAGAGTCTACACACTGACACATTCACTAGAGTCTACACACATTCACATTCACTAGTCTACACACTGACACATTCACTAGAGTCTACACACTGACACATTCACTAGAGTCTACACACAGACACAGACACATTCACATTCACTAGAGTCTATATACTGACACATTCACTAGAGTCTACACACAGACACATTCACATTCACTAGAGTCTACACACTGACACACTCACTAGTCTACACACTGACACATTCACTAGAGTCTACACACTGACACATTCACTAGAGTCTACACACAGACACATTCACTAGAGTCTACCCACTGACACATTCACTAGAGTCTACACACTGACACATTCACTAGTCTACACACTGACACATTCACTAGAGTCTAGATACTGACACATTCACTAGAGTCTACACACTGACACATTCACTAGTCTACACACTGACACATTCACTAGAGTCTACACACTGACACATTCACTAGAGTCTACACACTGACACATTCACTAGAGTCTACACACTGACACATTCACTAGTCTACACATTGACACATTCACTAGAGTCTACACACAGACACATTCACTAGTCTACACACTGACACATTCACTAGAGTCTACACACAGACACATTCACTAGTCTACACACTGACACATTCACTAGAGTCTACACACAGACACATTCACTAGAGTCTACACACTGACACATTCACTAGAGTCTACCCACTGACACATTCACTAGAGTCTACCCACTGACACATTCACTAGAGTCTACACACTGACACATTCACTAGAGTCTACACACTGACACATTCACTAGAGTCTACACACATTCACATTCACTAGAGTCTACACACTGACACATTCACTAGAGTCTACACACATTCACATTCACTAGAGTCTACACACTACCAATGAATGAACTATAGAAGGGTACATTCTGAAGAGCTTCACTGTGTAGGACATGTTTTGTAGCTCTGTGCGTTACATTGTGTAGTTGTCAGCTAAGGGCTTGGTGATTTGTTGTATATTGGATGCATGCTGTGAACTGCAGACTACTCTTCAGGTAGTCTGTGCTTAGTCTTCCCAGAAGAAAAACGGACAAAAATGAGCTAATTCGCCAACACTGGCACTTTTATGTCAGAGATACATTAAATAAGTTGATTATTCTTGTTCAATAAAGAGGATAAAATAAAATGGTGTTTTGATTCATGGCCAATCTCTGCTCTCGGTACAGTACACTGCAGTCCTGAATTCCGCTGATACTGTGTTTTGATAGATTGAATGAATCAATATGAGAAATCCCTGCTAAGAATTAACTGCCCCGTTGTAAATGTACAATTACCGAACCGGTTAGCGCTTAGACATCCAGTCGATTTACGGTTGTTCTACGGTACGGTCGATAAGTACCTCACTGCGGTTCTGGCTTTCTCCATTGCTAATTGGCTGAGAGGGAGGACACAGAGTGTGTGTGTGTGTGTGTGTGTGTGTGTGTGTGTGTGTGTGTGTGTGTGTGTGTGTGTGTGGGGGGGTTTCCTCATGCTACTTGGATAGTAAACAGGCAACAGAAGTGAGGGAGAAATTGATCAGTGTAAACTGATCCATCAACACTTTCTGACCTGGTATTTTTAGATCAACTCCCATCCTCTCTCCTGTGTCTCCTGTATCTCCTGTGTCTCCCTGGTGTCAGCTGTGTCTCCTGTGTCTCCCTGGTGTCATCTGTGTCTCCTGTCTCTCCTGTGTCTCCCTGGTGTCATCTGTGTCTCCTGTGTCTCTGTGTCTCCTGTGTATCCTGTCTCTCCTGTGTCTCCCTGGTGTCATCTGTGTCTCCTGTCTCTCCTGTGTCTCCCTGGTGTCATCTGTGTCTCCTGTGTCTCCTTTCTCTCCTGTGTCTCCCTGGTGTCATCTGTGTCTCCTGTCTCTCCTGTGTCTCCCTGGTGTCATCTGTGTCTCCTGTGTCTCCTGTCTCTCCTGTGTCTCCCTGGTGTCATCTGTGTCTCCTGTCTCTCCTGTGTCTCCCTGGTGTCATCTGTGTCTCCTGTGTCTCCTGTCTCTCCTGTGTCTCCCTGGTGTCATCTGTGTCTCCTGTCTCTCCTGTGTCTCCCTGGTGTCATCTGTGTCTCCTGTGTCTCCCTGGTGTCAGCTGTGTCTCCTGTCTCTCCTGTGTCTCCCTGGTGTCATCTGTGTCTCCTGTCTCTCCTGTGTCTCCCTGGTGTCATCTGTGTCTCCTGTGTCTCCTGTCTCTCCTGTGTCTCCCTGGTGTCATCTGTGTCTCCTGTCTCTCCTGTGTCTCCCTGGTGTCATCTGTGTCTCCTGTGTCTCCCTGGTGTCAGCTGTGTCTCCTGTCTCTCCTGTGTCTCCCTGGTGTCATCTGTGTCTCCTGTCTCTCCTGTGTCTCCCTGGTGTCATCTGTGTCTCCTGTGTCTCCTGTCTCTCCTGTGTCTCCCTGGTGTCATCTGTGTCTCCTGTCTCTCCTGTGTCTCCCTGGTGTCATCTGTGTCTCCTGTGTCTCCTGTCTCTCCTGTGTCTCCCTGGTGTCATCTGTGTCTCCTGTCTCTCCTGTGTCTCCCTGGTGTCATCTGTGTCTCCTGTGTCTCCCTGGTGTCAGCTGTGTCTCCTGTGTCTCCTGTGTCTCCTGTGTCTCCTGTGTCTCCTGGTGTCAGCTGTGTCTCCTGTGTCTCCTGTGTCTCCTGTGTCTCCTGTGTCTCCTGTCTCTCCTGTGTCTCCTGTATCTCCTGTGTCTCCTGTCTCTCCTGCGTCTCCCTGGTGTCATCTGTGTCTCCTGTGTCTCCCTGGTGTCAGCTGTGTCTCCTGTGTCTCCCTGGTGTCAGCTGTGTCTCCTGTGTCTCCCTGGTGTCAGCTGTGTCTCCTGTGTCTCCCTGGTGTCTCCTGTCTCTCCCTGGTGTCAGCTGTGTCTCCCTGGTGTCTCCCTGGTGTCTCCTGTGTCTCCCTAGTGTCTCTTGTGTCTCCCTGGTGTCTCCTGTGTCTCCTGTGTCTCCGTGGTGTCAGCTGTGTCTCCTGTGTCTCCTGTGTCTCCCTGGTGTCAACTGTGTCTCCTGTGTCTCCTGTGTCTCCCTGGTGTCAGCTGTGTCTCCTGTGTCTCCCTGGTGTCAGCTGTGTCTCCTGTGTCTCCCTGGTGTCAGCTGTGTCTCCCGTGTCTCCTGTGTCTCCCTGGTGTCAGCTGTGTCTCCCGTGTCTCCCTGGTGTCAGCTGTGTCTCCTGTGTCTCCTGTGTCTCCTGTGTCTCCCTGGTGTCCGCTATGTCTCCTGTGTCTCCTACGTCTCCTGTGTCTCCCTGGTGTCAGCTGTGTCTCCTGTGTCTCCTGTGTCTCCCTGGTGTCAGCTGTGTCTCCTGTGTCTCCCTGGTGTCAGCTGTGTCTCCTGTGTCTCCCTGGTGCCAGCTGTGTCTCCTATGTAGGAGGGGTTATGGAGGAGGGGTTATCAGGGTTTGGGACGGTCAATCAGACATAACATACAGCTGTAGTGTAGCTGGTCTGTAGATGGGGGAAGAAGGGACACAGAGTGTGTTTGTGTTAGTTAGCGGGACAGGGCTGGTTCTCAGAGCAGACAGGTGGAGGTGGGCAGTGGGACAGGACAGGGCTGGTTCTCAGAGCAGACAGGTGGAGGGGGGCAGTGGGACAGGACTGGGCTGGTTCTCAGAGCAGACAGGTGGAGGGGAGCAGTGGGACAGGACAGGGCTGGTTCTCAGAGCAGACAGGTGGAGGGGGGCAGTAGGACAGGACAGGGCTGGTTCTCAGAGCAGACAGGTGGAGGTGGGCAGTGGGACGGGACAGGGCTGGTTCTCAGAGCAGACAGGTGGAGGTGGGCAGTGGGACAGGACAGGGCTGGTTCTCAGAGCAGACAGGTGGAGGTGGGCAGTGGGACAGGACAGGGCTGGTTCTCAGAGCAGACAGGTGGAGGTGGGCAGTGGGACAGGACTGGGATGAGGTCTCAGAGCAGACAGGTGGAGGTGGGCAGTGGGACAGGACAGGGCTGGTTCTCGGAGCAGACAGGTGGAGGGGGGCAGTGGGACAGGACAGGGCTGGTTCTCAGAGCAGACAGGTGGAGGTGGGCAGTGGGACAGGACAGGGCTGGTTCTCAGAGCAGACAGGTGGAGCTGGGCAGTGGGACAGGACAGGGCTGGTTCTCAGAGCAGACAGGTGGAGGTGGGCAGTGGGACAGGACAGGGCTGGTTCTCAGAGCAGACAGGTGGAGGTGGGCAGTGGGACAGGACAGGGCTGGTTCTCAGAGCAGACAGGTGGAGGTGGGCAGTGGGACAGGACAGGGCTGGTTCTCAGAGCAGACAGGTGGAGGTGGGCAGTGGGACAGGACAGGGCTGGTTCTCAGAGCAGACAGGTGGAGGTGAGCAGTGGGACAGGACAGGGCTGGTTCTCAGAGCAGACAGGTGGAGGGGGGCAGTGGGACAGGACTGGGATGAGGTCTCAGAGCAGACAGGTGGAGGTGGGCAGTGGGACAGGACAGGGCTGGTTCTCAGAGCAGACAGGTGGAGCTGGGCAGTGGGACAGGACAGGGCTGGATCTCAGAGCAGACAGGTGGAGGTGGGCAGTGGGACAGGACAGGGCTGGTTCTCAGAGCAGACAGGTGGAGGTGGGCAGTGGGACAGGACAGGGCTGGTTCTCAGAGCAGACAGGTGGAGGTGGGCAGTGGGACAGGACAGGGCTGGTTCTCAGAGCAGACAGGTGGAGGTGGGCAGTGGGACAGGACACGGCTGGTTCTCAGAGCAGACAGGTGGAGGTGGGCAGTGGGACAGGACTGTGATGAGGTCTCAGAGCAGACAGGTGGAGGTGGGCAGTGGGACAGGACAGGGCTGGTTCTCAGAGCAGACAGGTGGAGGGGGGCAGTGGGACAGGACAGGGCTGGTTCTCAGAGCAGACAGGTGGAGGTGGGCAGTGGGACAGGACAGGACAGGGCTGGTTCTCAGAGCAGACAGGTGGAGGGGGGCAGTGGGACAGGACAGGGCTGGTTCTCAGAGCAGACAGGTGGAGGTGGGCAGTGGGACAGGACAGGGCTGGTTCTCAGAGCAGACAGGTGGAGGGGGGCAGTGGGACAGGACAGGGCTGGTTCTCAGAGCAGACAGGTGGAGGGGGCAGTGGGACAGGACAGGGCTGGTTCTCAGAGCAGACAGGTGGAGGGGGCAGTGGGACAGGACAGGGCTGGTTCTCAGAGCAGACAGGTGGAGGGGGCAGTGGGACAGGACAGGGCTGGTTCTCAGAGCAGACAGGTGGAGGGGGCAGTGGGACAGGACAGGGCTGGTTCTCAGAGCAGACAGGTGGAGGGGGCAGTGGGACAGGACAGGGCTGGTTCTCAGAGCAGACAGGTGGAGGTGGGCAGTGGGACAGGACAGGGCTGGTTCTCAGAGCAGACAGGTGGAGGGGGCAGTGGGACAGGACAGGGCTGGTTCTCAGAGCAGACAGGTGGAGGGGGCAGTGGGACAGGACAGGGCTGGTTCTCAGAGCAGACAGGTGGAGGTGGGCAGTTGGACAGGACAGGGATGAGGTCTCAGAGCAGACAGGTGGAGGGGGCAGTTGGACAGGACTCGGATGAGGTCTCAGAGCAGACAGGTGGAGGGGGCAGTTGGACAGGACTGGGATGAGGTCTCAGAGCAGACAGGTGGAGGTGGGCAGTTGGACAGGACAGGATGAGGTCTCAGAGCAGACAGGTGGAGGTGGGCAGTGGGACAGGACAGGGCTGGTTCTCAGAGCAGACAGGTGGAGGTGGGCAGTGGACAGGACTGGGATGAGGTCTCAGAGCAGACAGGTGGAGGTGGGCAGTGGGACAGGACAGGGCTGGTTCTCAGAGCAGACAGGTGGAGGGGGGCAGTGGGACAGGACAGGGCTGGTTCTCAGAGCAGACAGGTGGAGGTGGGCAGTGGGACAGGACAGGGCTGGTTCTCAGAGCAGACAGGTGGAGGTGGGCAGTGGGACAGGACAGGGCTGGTTCTCAGAGCAGACAGGTGGAGGTGGGCAGTGGGACAGGACAGGGCTGGTTCTCAGAGCAGACAGGTGGAGGTGGGCAGTGGGACAGGACAGGGCTGGTTCTCAGAGCAGACAGGTGGAGGTGGGCAGTGGGACAGGACAGGGCTGGTTCTCAGAGCAGACAGGTGGAGGTGGGCAGTGGGACAGGACAGGGCTGGTTCTCAGAGCAGACAGGTGGAGGGGGGCAGTGGGACAGGACTGGGATGAGGTCTCAGAGCAGACAGGTGGAGGTGGGCAGTGGGACAGGACAGGGCTGGTTCTCAGAGCAGACAGGTGGAGCTGGGCAGTGGGACAGGACAGGGCTGGATCTCAGAGCAGACAGGTGGAGGTGGGCAGTGGGACAGGACAGGGCTGGTTCTCAGAGCAGACAGGTGGAGGTGGGCAGTGGGACAGGACAGGGCTGGTTCTCAGAGCAGACAGGTGGAGGTGGGCAGTGGGACAGGACTGGGATGAGGTCTCAGAGCAGACAGGTGGAGGTGGGCAGTGGGACAGGACAGGCCTGGTTCTCAGAGCAGACAGGTGGAGGGGGGCAGTGGGACAGGACAGGGCTGGTTCTCAGAGCAGACAGGTGGAGGTGGGCAGTGGGACAGGACAGGGCTGGTTCTCAGAGCAGACAGGTGGAGGGGGCAGTGGGACAGGACAGGGCTGGTTCTCAGAGCAGACAGGTGGAGGGGGCAGTTGGACAGGACTGGGATGGTCTCAGAGCAGACAGGTGGAGGTGGGCAGTTGGACAGGACTGGGATGAGGTCTCAGAGCAGACAGGTGGAGGTGGGCAGTTGGACAGGACTCGGATGAGGTCTCAGAGCAGACAGGTGGAGGTGGGCAGTGGGACAGGACAGGGCTGGTTCTCAGAGCAGACAGGTGGAGGTGGGCAGTAGGACAGGACAGGGCTGGTTCTCAGAGCAGACAGGTGGAGGTGGGCAGTAGGACAGGACAGGGCTGGTTCTCAGAGCAGACAGGTGGAGGTGGGCAGTAGGACAGGACAGGGCTGGTTCTCAGAGCAGACAGGTGGAGGTGGGCAGTAGGACAGGACAGGGCTGGTTCTCAGAGCAGACAGGTGGAGGTGGGCAGTAGGACAGGACAGGGCTGGTTCTCAGAGCAGACAGGTGGAGGTGGGCAGTGGGACAGGACAGGGCTGGTTCTCAGAGCAGACAGGTGGAGGTGGGCAGTGGGACAGGACAGGGCTGGTTCTCAGAGCAGACAGGTGGAGCTGGGCAGTGGGACAGGACAGGGCTGGTTCTCAGAGCAGACAGGTGGAGGTGGGCAGTGGGACAGGACAGGGCTGGTTCTCAGAGCAGACAGGTGGAGGTGGGCAGTGGGACAGGACAGGGCTGGTTCTCAGAGCAGACAGGTGGAGGTGGGCAGTGGGACAGGACAGGGCTGGTTCTCAGAGCAGACAGGTGGAGGTGGGCAGTGGGACAGGACAGGGCTGGTTCTCAGAGCAGACAGGTGGAGGTGGGCAGTGGGACAGGACAGGGCTGGTTCTCAGAGCAGACAGGTGGAGGGGGGCAGTGGGACAGGACTGGGATGAGGTCTCAGAGCAGACAGGTGGAGGTGGGCAGTGGGACAGGACAGGGCTGGTTCTCAGAGCAGACAGGTGGAGCTGGGCAGTGGGACAGGACAGGGCTGGATCTCAGAGCAGACAGGTGGAGGTGGGCAGTGGGACAGGACAGGGCTGGTTCTCAGAGCAGACAGGTGGAGGTGGGCAGTGGGACAGGACAGGGCTGGTTCTCAGAGCAGACAGGTGGAGGTGGGCAGTGGGACAGGACAGGGCTGGTTCTCAGAGCAGACAGGTGGAGGTGGGCAGTGGGACAGGACAGGGCTGGTTCTCAGAGCAGACAGGTGGAGGTGGGCAGTGGGACAGGACTGGGATGAGGTCTCAGAGCAGACAGGTGGAGGTGGGCAGTGGGACAGGACAGGCCTGGTTCTCAGAGCAGACAGGTGGAGGGGGGCAGTGGGACAGGACAGGGCTGGTTCTCAGAGCAGACAGGTGGAGGTGGGCAGTGGGACAGGACAGGGCTGGTTCTCAGAGCAGACAGGTGGAGGGGGGCAGTGGGACAGGACAGGGCTGGTTCTCAGAGCAGACAGGTGGAGGGGGGCAGTTGGACAGGACTGGGATGAGGTCTCAGAGCAGACAGGTGGAGGTGGGCAGTTGGACAGGACTGGGATGAGGTCTCAGAGCAGACAGGTGGAGGTGGGCAGTTGGACAGGACTCGGATGAGGTCTCAGAGCAGACAGGT
Source organism: Oncorhynchus nerka (assembly GCF_034236695.1). Classification (NCBI taxonomy): domain Eukaryota; kingdom Metazoa; phylum Chordata; class Actinopteri; order Salmoniformes; family Salmonidae; genus Oncorhynchus; species Oncorhynchus nerka. The sequence continues at coordinate 12,638,039 of NC_088406.1, forward strand.
GGAGGTGGGCAGTGGGACAGGACAGGGCTGGTTCTCAGAGCAGACAGGTGGAGGTGGGCAGTAGGACAGGACAGGGCTGGTTCTCAGAGCAGACAGGTGGAGGTGGGCAGTAGGACAGGACAGGGCTGGTTCTCAGAGCAGACAGGTGGAGGTGGGCAGTAGGACAGGACAGGGCTGGTTCTCAGAGCAGACAGGTGGAGGTGGGCAGTAGGACAGGACAGGGCTGGTTCTCAGAGCAGACAGGTGGAGGTGGGCAGTGGGACAGGACAGGGCTGGTTCTCAGAGCAGACAGGTGGAGGTGGGCAGTAGGACAGGACAGGGCTGGTTCTCAGAGCAGACAGGTGGAGGTGGGCAGTTGGACAGGACTCGGATGAGGTCTCAGAGCAGACAGGTGGAGGGGGGCAGTTGGACAGGACTGGGATGAGGTCTCAGAGCAGACAGGTGGAGGTGGGCAGTTGGACAGGACTCGGATGAGGTCTCAGAGCAGACAGGTGGAGGTGGGCAGTGGGACAGGACAGGGCTGGTTCTCAGAGCAGACAGGTGGAGGTGGGCAGTGGGACAGGACTGGGATGAGGTCTCAGAGCAGACAGGTGGAGGTGGGCAGTGGGACAGGACAGGGCTGGTTCTCAGAGCAGACAGGTGGAGGGGGGCAGTGGGACAGGACAGGGCTGGTTCTCAGAGCAGACAGGTGGAGGTGGGCAGTGGGACAGGACAGGGCTGGTTCTCAGAGCAGACAGGTGGAGCTGGGCAGTGGGACAGGACAGGGCTGGTTCTCAGAGCAGACAGGTGGAGGTGGGCAGTGGGACAGGACAGGGCTGGATCTCAGAGCAGACAGGTGGAGGTGGGCAGTGGGACAGGACAGGGCTGGTTCTCAGAGCAGACAGGTGGAGGGGGGCAGTGGGACAGGACAGGGCTGGATCTCAGAACAGACAGGTGGAGGTGGGCAGTGGGACAGGACAGGGCTGGTTCTCAGAGCAGACAGGTGGAGGTGGGCAGTGGGACAGGACAGGGCTGGTTCTCAGAGCAGACAGGTGGAGGTGGGCAGTGGGACAGGACTGGGATGAGGTCTCAGAGCAGACAGGTGGAGGTGGGCAGTAGGACAGGACAGGGCTGGTTCTCAGAGCAGACAGGTGGAGGTGGGCAGTAGGACAGGACAGGGCTGGTTCTCAGAGCAGACAGGTGGAGGTGGGCAGTGGGACAGGACAGGGCTGGTTCTCAGAGCAGACAGGTGGAGGTGGGCAGTGGGACAGGACAGGGCTGGTTCTCAGAGCAGACAGGTGGAGGTGGGCAGTGGGACAGGACAGGGCTGGTTCTCAGAGCAGACAGGTGGAGGTGGGCAGTGGGACAGGACTGGGATGAGGTCTCAGAGCAGACAGGTGGAGGTGGGCAGTGGGACAGGACAGGCCTGGTTCTCAGAGCAGACAGGTGGAGGGGGGCAGTGGGACAGGACAGGGCTGGTTCTCAGAGCAGACAGGTGGAGGTGGGCAGTGGGACAGGACAGGGCTGGTTCTCAGAGCAGACAGGTGGAGGGGGGCAGTGGGACAGGACAGGGCTGGTTCTCAGAGCAGACAGGTGGAGGGGGGCAGTTGGACAGGACTGGGATGAGGTCTCAGAGCAGACAGGTGGAGGTGGGCAGTTGGACAGGACTGGGATGAGGTCTCAGAGCAGACAGGTGGAGGTGGGCAGTTGGACAGGACTCGGATGAGGTCTCAGAGCAGACAGGTGGAGGTGGGCAGTGGGACAGGACAGGGCTGGTTCTCAGAGCAGACAGGTGGAGGTGGGCAGTGGGACAGGACAGGGCTGGTTCTCAGAGCAGACAGGTGGAGGTGGGGTGGAGGGGTGGCAGCAGGTGGAGGTGGGCAGGACAGGACAGGGCTGGTTCTCAGAGCAGACAGGTGGAGGTGGGCAGTAGGACAGGACAGGGCTGGTTCTCAGAGCAGACAGGTGGAGGTGGGCAGTAGGACAGGACAGGGCTGGTTCTCAGAGCAGACAGGTGGAGGTGGGCAGTGGGACAGGACAGGGCTGGTTCTCAGAGCAGACAGGTGGAGGTGGGCAGTAGGACAGGACAGGGCTGGTTCTCAGAGCAACAGGTGGAGGACAGGTGGAGGTGGAGCAGACAGGTGGAGGTGGGCAGTCTCAGGCAGACAGGTGGAGGTGGGCAGTGGGACAGGACAGGGCTGGTTCTCAGAGCAGACAGGTGGAGGTGGGCAGTGGGACAGGACAGGGCTGGTTCTCAGAGCAGACAGGTGGAGGTGGGCAGTGGGACAGGACTGGGATGAGGTCTCAGAGCAGACAGGTGGAGGTGGGCAGTGGGACAGGACAGGACTGGTTCTCAGAGCAGACAGGTGGAGGGGGGCAGTGGGACAGGACAGGGCTGGTTCTCAGAGCAGACAGGTGGAGGTGGGCAGTGGGACAGGACAGGGCTGGTTCTCAGAGCAGACAGGTGGAGCTGGGCAGTGGGACAGGACAGGGCTGGTTCTCAGAGCAGACAGGTGGAGGTGGGCAGTGGGACAGGACAGGGCTGGATCTCAGAGCAGACAGGTGGAGGTGGGCAGTGGGACAGGACAGGGCTGGTTCTCAGAGCAGACAGGTGGAGGTGGGCAGTGGGACAGGACAGGGCTGGTTCTCAGAGCAGACAGGTGGAGGGGGGCAGTGGGACAGGACTGGGATGAGGTCTCAGAGCAGACAGGTGGAGGTGGGCAGTGGGACAGGACAGGGCTGGTTCTCAGAGCAGACAGGTGGAGGGGGCAGTGGGACAGGGCTGGTTCTCAGAGCAGACAGGTGGAGGGGGCAGTGGGACAGGACAGGGCTGGTTCTCAGAGCAGACAGGTGGAGGGGGCAGTGGGACAGGACAGGGCTGGTTCTCAGAGCAGACAGGTGGAGGGGGCAGTGGGACAGGACAGGGCTGGTTCTCAGAGCAGACAGGTGGAGGTGGGCAGTGGGACAGGACAGGGCTGGTTCTCAGAGCAGACAGGTGGAGGGGGGCAGTGGGACAGGACAGGGCTGGTTCTCAGAGCAGACAGGTGGAGGGGGGCAGTGGGACAGGACAGGGCTGGTTCTCAGAGCAGACAGGTGGAGGTGGGCAGTTGGACAGGACTCGGATGAGGTCTCAGAGCAGACAGGTGGAGGGGGGCAGTTGGACAGGACTCGGATGAGGTCTCAGAGCAGACAGGTGGAGGTGGGCATTTGGACAGGACTCGGATGAGGTCTCAGAGCAGACAGGTGGAGGGGGGCAGTTGGACAGGACTGGGATGAGGTCTCAGAGCAGACAGGTGGAGGTGGGCAGTTGGACAGGACTCGGATGAGGTCTCAGAGCAGACAGGTGGAGGTGGGCAGTGGGACAGGACAGGGCTGGTTCTCAGAGCAGACAGGTGGAGGTGGGCAGTAGGACAGGACAGGGCTGGTTCTCAGAGCAGACAGGTGGAGGTGGGCAGTAGGACAGGACAGGGCTGGTTCTCAGAGCAGACAGGTGGAGGTGGGCAGTAGGACAGGACAGGGCTGGTTCTCAGAGCAGACAGGTGGAGGGGGGCAGTGGGACAGGACAGGGCTCGTTCTCAGAGCAGACAGGTGGATGGGGGCAGTGGGACAGGGTTGCGTCTCTGGTAAATGATGGAAGCAGACATCCTGGAAAAAAGCTTAGTCATCGCAATCACCATGGCCCCTATCTATTCTATTTTTCAATTGTGTGTTGTAGTGTGCGTGTGGCTATTGCTTATCTGTTCCCTCTGACCTCTAGTGAGGAGGATCTAACACACAGCCCCCCAAAGAAAAATACATTTATTAGTCCTGTATTAATGGACCGATACACTTCTGTACCACTGGGCACATTCTGTATTTATTTCTGCATCTCCACTTCGGCAAAAACATCGGTAATATAGTTAAGAACAGTATCTTGCAGGATTCAATAGTTGGAGTTGTAAGAGTTGTTGTCCTGTCCCCTTCTCTTCGATCGGCAAAGACCCAAAATATCCGCCTCAAATTAATTATTTTTCTTGATCAAATAACATAGAAAACAATCACTTTTTGTGTCACTTAGAAATGTCCCTGTTTTTGAAAAAAAAGGCACTTCTTTTGTCCATTAAAACGACATCAAATTGATCAGTATGGGATTGCATGAAATGTATACACACACACACACTGTATGCACTCTGCTTGCATGCTGCTCTCCTGACAGGGCAGATTTGTACCGGCAGCTTATTCTGTCTGGGCTCAGTGCTGTTCCCTCAGAGGAAAGGCCTGTAGGAATGACTCCCTCTGACATCCCAGTCTCAGCCTTTAACATATGTTTAGTAACTGTCAACACAACGTCTGTGATTCTGCCAATGGCATGTAAAGTGTTTGACTTGGACTGAAATAGGTGCCGGTACTGTTTATAGTGATGTGCCGGTACTCATCAATACTTTTGAGCTAATATTCGATAAGAGGAACAGGATCTGGAGCAGTATTGAGCTCCTACCTATGTCAAGGACTGGGCACATGTACAGTGATGTACATGCAGGAACCACAGTTTCCTCGATACTGTGATGCTACAACTTCTAACAGCTGTTATGTGTGTGTGTGTGTGTGTGTGTGTGTGTGTGTGTGTGTGTGTGTGTGTGTGTGTGTGTGTGTGTGTGTGTGTGTGTGTGTGTGTGTGTGTGTGTGTGTGTGTGTGTGTGTGTGTGTGTGTGTGTGTGTGTGTGTGTGTGTGTGTGTGCTCTCTCCCTCTGTCTCTGTTTCAGGTACCTGGGTAACGTTTGGTGGTCAGATTACAGACGAGGTAAGACCATAATTTCCTAATATTTTTTCTAGTTGTTTTCACGGAGACAGGAAATGGATACAGTCTTTAACCTCTGGTTTCTACTGCTCTACATCTACTCTTATCTTCAGCAGACACAAAGTTAGTTATGTGTTTCAGAGTGTGCTCGCTGTAAAATCTCTGCGTGCCACTTAGATGTGTGGTAGGGCCAGCCTGCCCTGCGGTCTGCGTAATGTAGTCCCTTTAGCTACGGCACGGAGAGAGAGACACAAGGACAGAGAGAGAGACTCAGGGACCAAGAGAGAGAAACAGGGATGGAGCACGGTGGCTAGGAAAAACTCCCTAGAAAGGCCAAAACCTAGGGAGAAACCTAGAGAGGAACCAGGCTATGTGGGGTGGCCAGTCCTCTTCTGGCTGTGCCGGGTGGAGATTATAAGAGAACATGGCCAAGATGTTCAAATGTTCATAAATGACCAGCATGGTCAAATAATAATAGGGCAGAACAGTTGAAACTGGAGCAGCAGCACGGCCAGGTGGACTGGGGACAGCAAGGAGTCATCATGTCAGGTAGTCCTGAGGCATGGTCCTAGGGCTCAGGTCCTCCGAGAGAGAGAAAGAAAGAGAGAATTAGAGAGAGGACACTTAAATTCACACAGGACATCGAAAGATAGATAGATAGATAGATAGATAGATAGATAGATAGATAGATAGATAGATAGATAGATAGATAGATAGATAGATAGATAGATAGATAGATAGATAGCGACAGAGAGAGACACACAGGGACAGAGAGAGACGCACAGGGACAGATAGATAGCGACAGAGAGACACACAGGGACAGATAGATAGCGACAGAGAGAGAGACACAGGGACAGATAGATAGCGACAGAGAGAGAGACACAGGGACAGATAGATAGCGACAGAGAGAGAGACACAGGGACAGATAGATAGCGACAGAGAGAGAGACACAGGGACAGATAGATAGCGACAGAGAGAGAGACACAGGGACAGATAGATAGCGACAGAGAGAGAGACACAGGGACAGATAGATAGCGACAGAGAGAGAGACACAGGGACAGATAGATAGCGACAGAGAGAGAGACACAGGGACAGATAGATAGCGACAGAGAGAGAGACACAGGGACAGATAGATAGCGACAGAGAGAGAGACACAGGGACAGATAGATAGCGACAGAGAGAGAGACACAGGGACAGATAGATAGCGACAGAGAGAGAGACACAGGGACAGATAGATAGCGACAGAGAGAGAGACACAGGGACAGATAGATAGCGACAGAGAGAGAGACACAGGGACAGAGAAAACATTGTCTCTGTGGGAAGTTGAAGGTTGTATAAATAGATCCTTGCTAGAACACCCTACATGGCCCTACATTAGTACGTGTATTTATTATGGATCCCCATTAGTTCCTGCCAAAAGAAGCAGCTCCTCTTCCTGGGGTTTATTATGGATCCCCATTAGTTCCTGCAAAAGAAGCAGCTCCTCTTCCTGGGGTTTATTATGGATCACCATTAGTTCCTGCCAAAGAAGCAGCTCCTCTTCCTGGGGTTTATTATGGATCCCCATTAGTTCCTGCAAAAGAAGCAGCTCCTCTTCCTGGGGTTTATTATGGATCCCCATTAGTTCCTGCCAAAGAAGCAGCTCCTCTTCCTGGGGTTTATTATGGATCACCATTAGTTCCTGCCAAAGGAGCAGCTCCTCTTCCTGGGGTTTATTATGGATCCCCATTAGTTCCTGCCAAAGAAGCAGCTCCTCTTCCTGGGGTTTATTATGGATCCCCATTAGTTCCTGCAAAAGAAGCAGCTCCTCTTCCTGGGGTTTATTATGGATCCCCATTAGTTCCTGCAAAAGAAGCAGCTCCTCTTCCTGGGGTTTATTATGGATCCCCATTAGTTCCTGCCAAAGGAGCAGCTCCTCTTCCTGGGGTTTATTATGGATCCCCATTAGTTCCTGCCAAAGAAGCAGCTCCTCTTCCTGGGGTTTATTATGGATCCCCATTAGTTCCTGCAAAAGAAGCAGCTCCTCTTCCTGGGGTTTATTATGGATCCCCATTAGTTCCTGCAAAAGAAGCAGCTCCTCTTCCTGGGGTTTATTATGGATCCCCATTAGTTCCTGCCAAAGAAGCAGCTCCTCTTCCTGGGGTTTATTATGGATCCCCATTAGTTCCTGCTAAAGAAGCAGCTCCTCTTCCTGGGGTTTATTATGGATCCCCATTAGTTCCTGCAAAAGAAGCAGCTCCTCTTCCTGGGGTTTATTATGGATCCCCATTAGTTCCTGCCAAAGAAGCAGCTCCTCTTCCTGGGGTTTATTATGGATCCCCATTAGTTCCTGCAAAAGAAGCAGCTACTCTTCCTGGGGTTTATTATGGAGCACCATTAGTTCCTGCAAAAGGAGCAGCTCCTCTTCCTGGGGTTTATTATGGATCCCCATTAGTTCCTGCAAAAGAAGCAGCTCCTCTTCCTGGGGTTTATTATGGATCCCCATTAGTTCCTGCCAAAGGAGCAGCTCCTCTTCCTGGGGTTTATTATGGATCCCCATTAGTTCCTGCTAAAGAAGCAGCTCCTCTTCCTGGGGTTTATTATGGATCCCCATTAGTTCCTGCCAAAGGAGCAGCTACTCTTCCTGGGGTTTATTATGGATCCCCATTAGTTCCTGCTAAAGAAGCAGCTCCTCTTCCTGGGGTTTATTATGGATCCCCATTAGTTCCTGCCAAAGGAGCAGCTCCTCTTCCTGGGGTTTATTATGGATCACCATTAGTTCCTGCCAAAGAAGCAGCTCCTCTTCCTGGGGTTTATTATGGATCACCATTAGTTCCTGCCAAAGGAGCAGCTCCTCTTCCTGGGGTTTATTATGGATCACCATTAGTTCCTGCCAAAGGAGCAGCTCCTCTTCCTGGGATTTATTATGGATCCCCATTAGTTCCTGCCAAAGGAGCAGCTCCTCTTCCTGGGGTTTATTATGGATCACCATTAGTTCCTGCCAAAGGAGCAGCTCCTCTTCCTGGGGTTTATTATGGATCACCATTAGTTCCTGCCAAAGGAGCAGCTCCTCTTCCTGGGGTTTATTATGGATCCCCATTAGTTCCTGCCAAAGAAGCAGCTCCTCTTCCTGGGGTTTATTATGGATCACCATTAGTTCCTGCCAAAGGAGCAGCTCCTCTTCCTGGGGTTTATTATGGATCACCATTAGTTCCTGCCAAAGGAGCAGCTCCTCTTCCTGGGGTTTATTATGGATCACCATTAGTTCCTGCCAAAGGAGCAGCTCCTCTTCCTGGGGTTTATTATGGATCCCCATTAGTTCCTGCCAAAGAAGCAGCTCCTCTTCCTGGGGTTTATTATGGATCACCATTAGTTCCTGCCAAAGGAGCAGCTCCTCTTCCTGGGGTTTATTATGGATCACCATTAGTTCCTGCCAAAGGAGCAGCTCCTCTTCCTGGGGTTTATTATGGATCACCATTAGTTCCTGCCAAAGGAGCAGCTCCTCTTCCTGGGGTTTATTATGGATCCCCATTAGTTCCTGCCAAAGAAGCAGCTCCTCTTCCTGGGGTTTATTATGGATCACCATTAGTTCCTGCCAAAGGAGCAGCTCCTCTTCCTGGGGTTTATTATGGATCACCATTAGTTCCTGCCAAAGGAGCAGCTCCTCTTCCTGGGGTACAGCAAAATGTAGGCAGTTGTAAAAAAAAAAATTAAACATTACAATACATTCGCAAAATATTTCCCAACACATTAAGGTAGCCCTCGGGCTCTTACACCTCTACCACACAAAATCTATGGGTACATTTGAATTTTTAACTAGGCAAGTTAGTTAAGAACAAATTCTTATTTACAATGACGGCCTAGGAACAGTGGGTTAACTGTCTTGTTCAGGGGCATAACGACAGATTTTTACCATGTCAGCGCGGGGATTCGATCCACCAACCTTTCGGTTACTGGCCCAAAGCTCTGACCACTAAACTACCTGCCGCCCCACTACACATGTGTGTATAATGCGTCTGTTATCGTGTGTGTGTATGCATGTGTCTGTGCCTATGGCTTCACAGCCCCCACTGTTCCCTAAGGCATATTTTATCCGGATTCTTAATTTAATTTTACTGTTTGCATGAGGTACTTGATGTGGAATAGAGTTCCATGTAGTCATGGCTCTAGTAGTACAGTCGTGGCCAAAAGTTTTGAGAATGACACGAATATTCATTTTCACAAAGTCTGCTGTCTCAGTTTGAATGATGGCAAATTGCATATACTCCAGAGTGTTATGAAGAGTGATCAGATGAATTGCAATTTATTGTGAAGTCCCTCTTTGCCATGCAAATGAACTGAATCCCCAAAAAACATTTCCACTGCATTTCAGCCCTGCCACAAAAGGACCAGCTGGCATCATGTCAGTGATTCTCTCGTTAACACAGGTGTGAGTGTTGACGAGGACAAGGCTGGAGATCACTCTGTCATGCTGATTGAGTTCGAATAACAGACTGGAAGCTTCCAAGGGAGGGTGGTGCTTGGAATCATTGTTCTTCCTCTGTCAACCATGGTTACCTGCAAGGACACATGTGCCGTCATCATTTCATTTGCTTCACAGGCAAGGATTTTGCTGCCAGTAAGATTGCACATAAATCAACCATTTTTCGGATCATCAAGAACTTCAAGGAGAGCGGTTAAATTGTTGTGAAGAAGGCTTCAGGGTGCCCAAGAAAATCCAACAAGCACTAAAGTTGATTCAGCTGCAGGATTGGGGCACCACCAGTACAGAGCTTGATCAGGAACGGCAGCAGGCAGGTGTGAGTGCATCTGCACGCACAGTGAGGCGAAGACTTTTGGAGGATGGCCTGGTGTCAAGAAGGGCAGCCAAGAAGCCACTTCTCTCCAGGAAAAACATCAGGGACAGACTGATATTCTGCAAAAGGTACAGGGATTGGACTGCTGAGGGCTGGGGTAAAGTCATTTTCTCTGATGAATCCCCTTTACGATTGTTTGGGGCATCTGGAAAAAAGATGGTCCGGAGAAGACAAGGTAAGCGCAACCATCAATCCTGTGTCATGCCAACAGTAAAGCATCCTGAGACCATTCATGTGTGGGGTTGCTTCTCAGCCTGGGGAGTGGGCTCACTCACAATTTTGCCTAAGACCACAGCCATGAATTAAGAATGGTACCAACACATCCTCTGAGAGCAACTTCTCTCAACCATCCAGTAACAGTTTGGTGATGAACAATGCCTTTTCCAGCATGATGGAGCACCTTGCCATAAGGAAAAAGTGATAACTAAGTGGCTCAGGGAACAAAACCTCAATATTTTGGGTCCATGGCCAGGAAACTCCCCAGGCCTTAATCCCATTGAGAACCTGTGGTTATTCCTCAAGAGGCAGGTGGACAAACAAAAACCCACAAATTCTGACAAACTGATTATGCAAGAATGGGCTGCCATCAGTCAGGATGTGGCCCAGAAGTTAATTGACAGTATGCCAGAGCGGATTGCAGAGGTCTTGAAAAAGAAGGGTCAACAACGCAAATATTGACTCTTTGCATCAACTTCATGTGATTGTCAATAAAAGCCTTTGACACTTATGAAATGCTTGTAATTATACTTCAGTATTCCATATTAACACCTGACAAAAATATCTCAAGACACTGAAGCAGCAAACTTTGTGGAAATTAATATTTATGTCATTCTGGCCACGACTGTACTCTGCCCCTCCCATTGTCTGACTACCTGAACAGTCATCCAGGTGTGACAAAACTAGGGCCTGTAAGGTCTGCCTTGTTGATAGTGCTGTTAAGAAGGCAGAGCAGCGCTTTATTATAGACAGACTTCTTTGCCCATGACAGTTTTCAAAACAAAAAAAATTACCTATATAACTAAATTCTTATTTTCAATGACGGCCTAGGAACAGTGGGTTAACTGCCTGTTCAGGGGCAAAACGACAGATTTGTACCTTGTCAGCTGGGGGGTTTGAACTTGCAACCTTCCGGTTACTAGTCCAACGCTCTAACCACTAGGATACCCTGCCGCCTCAATCCAGGGTTACTCAAAGTAGCTTAGCTTAATCACCTCTACTTGCTTAATTTACACATTACTTATTACAAGATTTAGTTGAGGCTTAGGGTTCAGTGAATGATTTGTACCAAATGCAATGCTTTAAGTTTTTGAAATATTTAGGACCAACTTATTTCTTGCCACCTATTCTGAAACTAACTGCAGCTCTTTGTTAAGTGCTGCAGTCATTTCAGTTGATGTAGTAGCTGACGTGTATAGTGTTAAGTCATCCACATACATAGACACACTGGCTTTACCCAAATCCAGTGGCATGTCGTTAGTAAAGATTGAAAAAAGTAAGGGGCCTAGACAGCTACCGTGGGGAATTCCTGATTCCACCTGGATTTTGCTGGAGAGGCTTCCATGAAAAAACACCCTCTGTGTTCTGTTAGAAAAGGCATTGTTTATCCACAATATAGCAGGGGGTGTAAAGCCATAACATATACGTTTTCCCAGCAGCAGACTATGATCGATAATGTCAAAAGCCGCACTGAAGTATAACAAAACAGCCGCCACAATCTTTTTATAAACAGTCATTTGTGGTAGTGCTGTGCTTGTTGAGTGTCCTTCCCTATGAGCATGCTGAAAGTCTGTTGTCAATTTGTTTACTGTAAAATAGCATTGTATCTGGTCAAAGTTTACTTGGTAACAGGTTGATTGGTTGGCTATTTGAGCCAGTAAAGTGATCTTTACTATTCTTAGGTAGCGGAATTACTTTTGCTTCCCTACAAGCCTGGACCTCTCCTCTCCTGTTCTTTTGCTTCCCTACAAGCCTGGACCTCTCCTCTCCTGTTCTTTTGCTCCTCTTTTGTTCTCGCTTGCTCTCTCTGTCTCTCTCTCTCTCTTTCTCTCTCTCTTTCTCTCTCTCTTTTTCTCTTGCTCTCTCTTGCGCTCTCTCTCGCTCTCTCGCTCTCTCTTGCTTTCTCTTTCTCTCTTCCTCTCTCTCTCTCTCTTGCTCTCTCTCTCGCTCTCTCTCTTGCTCTCTTTCTCTCTCTTGCTCGCTCTCTCGCTCTCTATCTTGCTCTCTCTCTCTCTTGCTCTCTCGCTCTCTCTCTTGCTCTCTCTCTCTCTCTTGCTCTCTCCCTCGCTCTCTCTCTCTTGCTCTCTCCCTCGCTCTCTCGTCTCTCTCTTGCTCTCTCTCTCTCTTGCTCTCTTGCTCTCTCTCTTGCTCTCTCTTTTGCTCTCTCTCTTGCTCTCTCTCTCTTGCTCTCTCGCTCTCTCTCTTGCTCTCTCTCTTGCTCTCTCTCTCTCTCTTGCTCTCTCTCTCTTGCTCTCTCGCTCTCTCTCTTGCTCTCTCTTTTGCTCTCTCTCTTGCTCTATCTCTTGCTCTCGATTGCTCTCGTTCTCTCACTCTCTCCTCCCTCTCCCTCTCATGGTGTTTCCACTCTCTCGCACATCGATGCAACTTCACACTCTGTGCAGTAGTACTAACACTCAGTGTACCTGTGAAATTGAAATTTTGTTGCATTCTTCATGTACTTGTTTCCTTGTTTCAGTTTGACAAATGTGTCCACAGTATCTATAGTTGTATGACTCCATAGATAGTCAGTGACTTTGGTGGTGATTTGATTTTAAAACCAATTGCCTAAACTTTATTTAACTTTCTAGTAGGCTTAAATTGAAAAAAATGGCAAACAGGAGTGGCTATATCGTCCATTATTATCCTCATTTTCCATCCAAGTTGTCAGACCCTGGTGGCTTGCCATTGTTGCTAGACAACAATATATATTATTTTATTACTATGCTTGTATTTTATAATTTGGTCAGATATACTTGAATGTGTAGTGTCAGCATTTGTTGCTGGCATATCATGCCTTATTTTGCTAATCTTGCTAATTAAAAAATTATTAAAGTAGTTATCTAGTAGCAATATAAGTGGGTTTTGTGATTACTGAGCCATCAGATTCAGCAAATGATGGAGCCGAGTTTGTCGTTTGCCCAAAATGTCGTTTAATTTAATTCAAATCAAATCAACTTAATTTGTCACATGCGCCGAATACAACATGTATCACCTTACCGTGAAATGCTTACTTACAAGCCCTTAACCAACAGTTCAAGAAACAGGGAGAGAGATGACAGTTATCAAAGTGATTAAGAAGGCTGTTGTATTTCTCTAATTACATCATCTGACCCTCTCCCTCTTTCTCTCTCTTTCTTTCTGTCTCTCTCACTTTCTCTCTGTCTTTCCCTTTCTCCCTCTCTCTCTCTTTGTCACTCTGTCTCCCTCAATTTCTATCTCTCTCTCTCTCTCTCTCTCTCTCTCTCTCTCTCTCTCTCACTTTCTCTCTGTCTCTCTCTCTCTCTTTCAATTCAAGGGGCTTTATTGGCATGGGAAACGTGTTAACATTGCCAAAGCAAGTGAGGTAGATAATATACAAAAGTGAAATAAACAATAAAAATTAACAGTAAACATTACACATACAGAAGTTTTAAAACAATAAAGATTATGTCTTTCTCTCTCTGTCTCTCTCTTTGTCTCTCTCTATCTCTCTCTCACTTTCTCTCTGTCTCTCTGTCTGTCTGTCTCTCTCTCTCTCTCTCTCTCTCTCTCTCTCTCTCTCTCTCAAATCAAATCAAATCAAACTTTATTGCGCCGAATACAACAAGTGTAGACTTTACTGTGAAATACGTACAAGTCATTAACTAACCGTGCAGTTCAAGAAGAGTCAATGTAAATAATCTGGTGGCCATTTGATTAATTGATCAGCAGTCTTATGGTAGAATCTGTTAAGGAGCCTTTTGGTCCTAGACTTGGCGCATCGGTACCGTTTGCCGTGCGGTAGTAGAGAGAACAGTCTATGACTTGGGTGACTGGAGTCTTTGAAGATTTTTTGGGCTTTCCTCTGACAGCGCCTAGTATATGGTATATAGGTCCTGGATGGCAGGAAGCTTGGCCCTAGTGATGTACTGGGCTGTACGCAATACCCTCTGTAGCACCTTACGATCAGATACCGAGCAGTTACCATATCAGGCATTGATGCAACCAGTCAGGATGTTCTCGATGGTGCAGCTATGTAAGTTTTTGAGAATCTGGGGACCTATGCCAAATATTTTCAGTCTCTTGAGAGGGAAAAGGTGTTGTCGTGCCCTCTTCACTACTGTCTTGATACAGTGCCTTGCGAAAGTATTCGCCCCCCTTGAACTTTGCGACCTTTTGCCACATTTCAGGCTTCAAACATAAAGATATAAAACTGTATTTTTTTGTGAAGAATCAACAACAAGTGGGACACAATCATGAAGTGGAACGACATTTATTGGATATTTCAAACTTTTTTAACAAATCAAAAACTGAAAAATTGGGCGTGCAAAATTATTCAGCCCCCTTAAGTTAATACTTTGTAGCACCACCTCTCACTGTATGTTTGGACCATAATAGTTTGTTGATGATGTGGAAACCAAGGAACTTGAATCTCTCGACCCGCTCCACTACAGACCCGTCGATGTTAATGGGGGCCTGTTCGGCCTTTTCCTGTAGTCCACGATCAGCTCTTTTGTCTTGCTCACATTGAGGGAGAGGTTGTTGTCCTGGTACCACATGGTCAGGTCTCTGACCTCTTCCCTATAGGCTATCTCATCGTGGTCGGTGATCATGCTTACCATTGTTGTGTCATCAGCAAACTTAATGATGGTGTTGGAGTCGTATTGTCCATGCAGTTGTGGGTGAACAGGGAGTACAGGAGGGGACTAAGCCGATGTGAGTGCTACGGGTGCTAATCATTTAGGCAGGTTACCTTCATTTCCATGGACACAGGGACTATGGTGGTCTGTTTGAAACATGCAGGTATTACAGACTCGGGCGTCAGAGTGTCAGAGCCGGTGTAGTAGGATTCATCCTGTATTTATGCTTTGCTTGTTTGATGGTTCAGGACTTCAGGTTCAGGACTTCTTATAAGCGTCCAGATTTAGAGTCCCGTTCCTTGAAAGTGGCAGCTCTAGCCTTTAGCTCGATATGGATGTTGCCTGTAACCCATGGCTTCTGGTTGGGATTATGTACGTACGGTCACCCTGGGGGCGACGTCGTCGATGCACTTATTGATGAAGCCGATGACTGAGGTGGTATACTCCTCAATGTCATTTGATGAATCCCGGGAATATATTCCAGTCTCTGCAGTCCTACAGTGCAGCGTCTGCGTCATCTGACCACTTCCTTATTGAGCGAGTCACTGGTACTTCCTGCTTCAGTTCTTGCTTTTAAGCAGACATCAGGAGAATAGAATTATGGTCTTCTTCTTTTTATTCAGTTTAGTCACATGATTTCTCATTTTGCTGTATGCTTGCTAATCGGTTGTGCAGCCAGACCTATTTCCTATTAATTTTTCCTCATCCCTTTCAACCATACCATTTTTTAATTCCTCATCAATCCACAGGGATTTTTCAGTTTTTATAGTCATTTTCTTACACCACACCATGGAGCAACAAATATTCTTTACATCAACAACATAGGAATCACTTCAAACGTATTGTATGAACTCTTAGAAATTATATTAGGCCCAGCCTCTGGTACTTTGGTTTATCTAGTATGGCTACTCTATTGTGATCACAACTTCCAATGGATTTGAATACTGCTTTAAAGAAAATGTCTGCAGCATTAGTAAAGATGTGATCAATACATGTTGATGATTTCATTCCTGTGCTGTTTGTAACTACCGTGGCAGGCACTACAGTGGTACCTCCTTTAAAAGTTGTGTCATACTGCGGCACACCCTGCGTGCTGCTGCAGCATTCTGTGGCACATCATTTAATTCTCAGACATTTTTTTTGTTACTGCAAAATATTGCTAGTTTGACCACCAGAGAGCATCTTTGAGAAGCGTTTGATAGTATTCCGTATTGGCATTACCAGAGAATTTAAAACCTTTTTCGTAATATATGGGATTGATTTTAAGAAATTTGGCTTAATTAATTTAATTCATATTATGGTGCTTCTATTCATAGAAAAACAAAAAATGAATTCCGTTAGGTTAGGATGGTATGGAAAATATGGCGATGTACAACATGACGGTCGGGAGTAGGCTACAGGATTGGAGGATTCTAAATTTTGTTGCAATATTTCTGTAAATCAGTGACATTTATACCCATAGTAATTTGTTATGGATCCAAAACTAAATCAACATTTACATTCTGAAAGAGTATTTTGTATCATTATTTTATTAACAAACTGTGTTTATTTGTTTATGAGGCTACAGTGCAGTCTACAATACATACTGTAGTAAACATTGGAAAATGCCTAATTCATTACATAAGGGAGAGCAGGCCTTGTCTGTACTACAGAATGCAGGGCATGCGGGGGACCGGTGTTATTTCATAGTTGTGATGTCTTCACTATTATTCTACAATTTAGAAAATAGTTTTAAAAAATAAAGAGAATTCCTTGAATGAGTAGGTGTGTCCAAGCTTTTGATTGGTACTTGCTAAATTAATTGGAATAATATTAAGGTGTTTCTATTCCATGAAAAACGAAACCCTCTTGGTTTCCATTAGGATGGAATGGAAAATACTCGCTGCATTTTGAAAGAGTATTTTTTCATCATTATTCTATTAACAAAATGTGTTTATTTGTTTATGAGGCTACTGTGCAGTATACAATGCATACTGTATTAAACATGGGAAAGTACCTAATTCCTTACATAATGGAGAGCAGGCCATGTCTGTACTACAGAATGCGGGCATGTGGGAGACCAGGGTTCAAATCCCCGTTGGGGAGAAAGGAGTAGGTTGTCCTTGTAAATAGGAATTTGTTCTTTATTTCAGAGTTGTGATGACTTCACTATTATTCTACAATGTAGAAAATAGTAAAAATACAAAAAAATCCTGAAATGAGTAGGTGTGTCCAAACTTTTGACTGGTACTTGCTGGAACGGAAAATGACAGTTGGCAGTACAGTACTGGGCTATTTACGAGGAAGGAGTAGGCTGTCCTTGTAAATAGGAATGTGTTCATAACTGACTTGCCTAGTTAAATAAAGATTACACTAAGAGCATTGCATTTCTGCACCCTAATTTTC
The DNA here is from genome assembly GCF_034236695.1 of Oncorhynchus nerka. Taxonomy (NCBI): domain Eukaryota; kingdom Metazoa; phylum Chordata; class Actinopteri; order Salmoniformes; family Salmonidae; genus Oncorhynchus; species Oncorhynchus nerka. The sequence continues at coordinate 12,654,829 of NC_088406.1, forward strand.
GAATTCTTGTCTAACCAATATCCAAATTGAGATTAAGTGAAATATAAACATCTGCATTTGAATGTTCTTTTTTTTCATTATTTTATTTTATGAACAAAAGCATAAAGATGTTGATGAAGAAATACTGTACTGCTGTTTTTAGTTAGAAATGTAACACTTGGGGGGTACTGTCACGCCCTGACTTTAGATATCTCTGTTTTCTATATATTTTGTTCAGGTCAGGGTGTAACTAGGGTGGGTACTCTAGGTTTTTGTATGTCTATGTTGGCCTGATATGGTTCCCTGACTTTAGATATCTCTGTTTTCTATATATTTTGTTCAGGTCAGGGTGTAACTAGGGTGGGTACTCTAGGTTTTTGTATGTCTATGTTGGCCTGATATGGTTCCCTGACTTTAGATATCTCTGTTTTCTATATATTTTGTTCAGGTCAGGGTGTGACTAGGGTGGGTACTCTAGGTTTTTGTATGTCTATGTTGGCCTGATATGGTTCCCTGACTTTAGATATCTCTGTTTTCTATATATTTTGTTTAGGTCAGGGTGTGACTAGGGTGGGTACTCTAGGTTTTTGTATGTCTAGGGTTTTTTGTATGTCTAGAGTTGTTGTATGTCTATGTTGGCCTGATATGGTTCCCAATCAGAGATAGCTGTTTATCGTTGTCTCTGATTGGGGATCATATTTAGGCAGGCCTTTTTTCCCACTTTCTGGTGTGGGATCTTGTCTATGTGTAGTGCCTGTCAGCACTATATTGTATAGCTTCACGTTTCGTTTGTTATTTTGTTCGGTGTTCATTCTTTTAATAAAGAGAATGTACGCATACCACTCTGCGCCTTGTTCTCCTTCATACGACGAACGTGACACAAAGCTGGCGAGACATTCAATAACGTCATCTTCACAGACGAATCAACCGTTTCCCTTGAGCAATTTGCTCAAAATTGCTACAAAAGAAAGGAAGTAGATCAAGAAGATGAATTAACAAAGCATAAAGATGTTGATGAAGAAATGCTGTTTTGAGTTAGAAATGTAACACTTAAGCATCAACTACATTGCAAGTTGAGGGATTTTCACAACTGTAGCCGGTCTTTAAAAAGCCTGTTGTCCTGCTAATAGGAATCATTTGCATGATTGGCTACATTTTTTTCTTTTAACCACAATGTCACACATAATTTGTATCTATCTGCTATGCTTGTGAAAAACTAATAATAATACTTTTCCCCCTTTCCACGTAAAAGATTCCAATTGATAAAGTGTTTTTAGCCACAATCGTCCCCAACCCCAATTAATCAATTTGGGCACAGTCGATAGCGTGCTGGACTTCGGGCTAGAATGTTGAGGGTTCAAAACCTGCTCCCTGCTTGCTATAACGACTGAGTTTGTTACACCTGGATATGCATCCTGACCTGAGATATCTCTGTTTTCCTTATGTTTTGGTTAGGTCAGGGTGTGACTAGGGTGGGTACGCTAGTTTTTGTATTGTCTAGTTTTTTTGTATGTCTAGGGTTTTTGTAGGTCTAGGTGATTTGTATGTCGATGGTGGCCTGATATGATTCCCAATCAGAGGCAGCTGTTTATCGTTCTCTCTGATTGGGGATCATATTTAGGTAGCCATTTCCCTTTGGTGTTTATGGGATCTTGTCTATGTGTAGTTGCCTGTCAGCACTCGTTTGTATAGCTTCACGGTTCATTTTGTTATTTTGTTAGTTTGTTCAGTGTTCATTCTTTAAATAAATAAGAATGTACGCATACCACGCTGCGCCTTGGTCCGATCCTTATAACGAACGTGACAATATGGCTGAAAAAAAACTTCCTAATTAGCGATTTTCGTAAATTAACTTTGTCAAAAATATATGCACAATCGTTTGTCTCTACATTAACTAACATATTACTCTCAATTGTAAATGTAAAATCTTTGCTGAAGTCACCAGGGACGGGTGGTCCTCTTCAAATTCCTCATTGGAACCACTCGATATGATTGATCATATAAAAACCTTGGGACCCAAATGCATAATGAGTGCTCTAACTCCCCCTTGTGGTGGTCTGGAGCAATGAAGCCGTGACGCTGGGTACCTCTAAGTCCGACGGTGTAAGATCGCAACTTTTAAAAAGAGGAACCACTGTAGTTACAGTTCGAAGCTTTCTCTTGAGTGGGCAGCCTGCTGAAAACCAGTCAATATTTAAATCACCCAGAAAATATACCTTTCTGTTGATATCACACACATTATCCAGATACTGACTGTTAGCAGTTGGTGGTCTATAGCAGCTTCCCACCAGAACGGGCTCTAGGTGAGGCAGATGAACCTGTAGCCATATTACTTCAACAGTATTTAACATGAGAGCCTCTCTAATATTTACAAGAATGTGTTTCTGAATATAAACAGCAACACCTCCGCCTTTGGCATTTATTTTCTGTAAATGTGATAACCATGTATTGCTATCACTGTATCATCAAAGGTATTGTCTAAGTGAGTTTCAGTGATTGTCAGAATAACAATATCATCTGTTACTAGAGATTATTGATTTCATGAACCTTGTTTATTAAGCTCCATATGTTAACGTGGGCTATTTTTAAACACTTTTCTGGGATGCTTGACTGTTTTCATTGCTTTTACTGGGAAGCTTAGTAGAGGTAGACATGCTCATGTTATTTATGTTAGTGCAGGGTGAGCTGCACACAGTGGACTTCCTACTAGTGCACACCGCCTCAGTGCTAACAGTATCAATCTGGTTCATAGGCACATGATTACTGCATACAACAGCTGTGGGATCAGCAGAGGCATTCAGGTCAGTTAGAGGGACATAAATTATGTTCCTTACATTGTGTCTTCCAAAGCCCCTGGGATAATGTACATTTGCTGAAGCATTATGACAACACAATGGTTGGGATTAAATGAGCCGGGTTTGGGTCATTGACCCCTCTGTCACACACACGTGTGCTGTGGAAACCCATACAGACAGTTCTGCAGAAGGGACATCCCACCATGCGCACGCACACACACGCACGCACGCACGCACGCACGCACGCACGCACGCACGCACGCACGCACGCACGCACGCACGCACGCACGCACACACACACACACACACACACACACACACACACACACACACACACACACACACACACACACACACACACACAGGCTTGCTTTTAGACAACAGCATCCCTGTCCCCATTGCCTGTTCCTCCCATCTCCTTGTTCAGTCAACCCTGCCTTGGCTCCCATCCAGTGTCCATGTCTGTCCCTCAGCCCCTAAACCCACTCATACTCTGTCACACACAACACATTAACACACAATCACAGCTGTCCCTGCCTTAGGACCCATCCGAAGCACGTACTTACCCTCCCGATCATCATGATCTCCCATCCACACACCATGCCATTTGGTTCAAAAGAATCCCTGCCTCTTCGGAACTACCCTGTTCACCCCTATAAGCATATCAACAACCCCAAGCCATACCTAAAGCCCCATCCGTTCCCTCTGCCCTCGTCCTTGTCTTCTCTGGACACTCTCTTCTTAATTGGCTGGCTCTGGCTCCATGTCATCTACAAGACCCTGCTAGGTAAAGTCCCCCCTTATCTCAGCTCGCTGGTCACCATAGCATCTCCCACCTGTAGCACACGCTCCAGCAGGTATATCTCTCTAGTCACCCCCAAAACCAATTCTTTCTTTGGCCGCCTCTCCTTTCAGTTCTCTGCTGCCAATGACTGGAACGAACTACAAAAATCTCTGAAACTGGAAACACTTATCTCCCTCACTAGCTTTAAGCAACAACTGTCAGAGCAGCTCACAGATTACTGCACCTGTACATAGCCCACCTATAATTTAGCCCAAACAACTACCTCTTTCCCTACTGTATTTAATTTATTTATTTATTTTGCTCCTTTGCACCCCATTATTTTTATTTTCTACTTTGCACATTCTTCCATTGCAAATCTACCATTCCAGTGTTTTACTTGCTATATTGTATTTACTTTGCCACCATGGCCTTTTTTTGCCTTTACCTCCCTTATCTCACCTCATTTGCTCACATCGTATATAGACTTTTTTCTACTGTATTATTGACTGTATGTTTGTTTTACTCCATGTGTAACTCTGTGTCGTTGTATGTGTCGAACTGCTTTGCTTTATCTTGGCCAGGTCGCAATTGTAAATGAGAACTTGTTCTCAACTTGCCTACCTGGTTAAATAAAGGTGAAATAAAATAAAATAAAATATTCACCATCTCCATAGTAACCAGAGACTCTTTATGCCTTCAACCTGGGTGGCCCGATCCCTGAATGTTGTTTGACTGACAGTCGTGGTATATCAGACCGTATACCACGTGTATGACAAAACATTTATTTTTACAGCTCTAGTTACATTGGTAACCAGTTTATAATAGCAATAAGGCACCTCGGGGGTTGGTGGTATATGGCCAATATACCACGGCTACGGGCTGTATCCAGGCACTCCGCATTGCGTCGTGCATAAGAACAGCCCTTAGCCGTGGTATATTGGCCATATACCACCAACCCCTTGTGCCTTATTGCTTAATTAGACCCTGACCTAAGGTTTGAGTGGCTCTATGCAACACCCTGAAACAACTGCCTAATTAAGAAAACATTATTCTTTAAGGGAAATCCTTAAGATATTTTTTGCAATCGGGCCATAGTCCCTGCCCTCCTCTGGCGACATTAAAAGTACACTCGTCTCCATCCCTGTCACTATTACACACACACACGCACACACACACGCGCACACACACACACACACACACACGCGCACACACGCACACACGCACACACACACCAATAACATGGTGTCTCAGCATTGTGTCACCATAGACTAGGGAGGCGAGGCCTCTGTGTGTTCAGACCCCACACTCCCCTGTAACTGATGATTAGCTCTATCTGTCACAGGACAAGGGGTGTTAGGTTGACAGTGAGGTTTAGGGTGAGGTTTAGGGTTAGGTTTAGGGTGAGGTTTAGGTTTAGGGTGAGGTTTAGGTTTAGGGTGAGGTTTAGGGTTAAGTTTAGGTTTAGGGTTAGGTTTAGGTTTAGGGTTAGGTTTAGGGTGAGGTTTAGGTTTAGGGTGAGGTTTAGGGTTAAGTTTAGGTTTAGGGTTAGGGTTACTGTTTGTGCTGGTATCAAACCTTGGGTTGCACGGGCCTATTGCAACTTCTCGCTCTGTCTGCATACAAGTCAGTCCGGTTTGAAGAGGTCAAGGGAACATTGGGCGGTTATTGGCCTGAAAGATCAATGGAGGCCGAGAGCTCAGAGGGGTCACCTGCGACGGTTCAATGAGATGAAGACAACAATGAGATGAAGACAACGATGAGATGAAGACAACGATGAGATGAAGACAACGATGAGATGAAGACAAGGAATTGATTACATTCTGAGGGTAAACAATTAGAAATTATATTAAGAAGAAGAAGCATTCATATAAAAATAATTTAATAAACAAACAATATAGTAAAGAATGAAAGATCACACCAAGGTATTAAGGGATTAAGAGCTGCAAAAATAAGTGTTGACGGTGTGGCTGGTTTCTATGTCGTGACTTAGTGTGCGTCTTATGACAGAGACCATGGAGGTGCTCATGAATAGGCATGATTTATGGGGTGGAACTGGAGGTTTGTGCATGTGGATTTTGAGTATGTTGGAGTTGTCTATAGTGCTGTTGTTCAATAGGTGGTTTAGAGGTAGGTCTATAGGAATAATCCAATCAAATCACATTTTATTGGTCACACACACCCTGTTTAGCAGATGTTATTACAGGTGTAGCGAAATGTGTTTCTAGCTCCGACAGTGCAGTGTCATGACGTTGGCCTCTTTGGGTATAGCAAGCCCCATCTCCCACTCCCTGCCTCCCCCTTTCCTCCTTCAACTAGGTTGCTGTGGTCAGAGAGACGTCATAAATTCCTGAGGATCGCCTCATGGACACACAGTATAGAGAGAGTACATTTTCATAGAGAACAAAGCAATTGAGGTACAAACAAATGTCATATTCAGGAGAAAGTATAAACGATTGGTGAAGAATCCAGCTACGAACTGGTCAAATTGTCACAATTTGGGGAAGCTCATGGGAGACAGTGTGGCCACATTACTATAATAGCCTCAGATATGAGGTTTACATCTAATTGTTGTATAAGATGAATGAGTGAGTATGATACTGTTTGTATAATTGTGTAATATGATTTTGGACTAGTTAATGAAGGAAAACTCAAAAAGGGGATTGGATTTGAACTAAATCAGAGGACCGCCCCTGAGCCCAGTTCGGGTCAGGCGTCATGGGACAGCCCTTTTCTGCCTTCCGAATAAAACCCCCACTCGGGTTTTCGATCAGCAGACCGAGCTTACCTCAATTACGAGATGGCTAAAGGTTGCAGACCATTATTTTCTCCATTAGGAGAGTACAAAGGTTGTAGACCATTGCTGAATATTTTAACCATACCACATGGTTAAACTCTTAGACTATCGATACCGACAGAATAAGAACAAGTCTTTGATATTAATTACGGTATCATTGAACGCGAAGAACGACAACCGCCGAAACATCCATTCTATAACGAAATGAATGAATGTCACTCTGAACTATCCACTATAACCACAAACGAGAGAGAGAGGGAGAGAGACGGACAATTCTACAAAAGAAACAAACTTTTCACCAGCGATCGAGACGACACACTGAGCGTAAATATATATATATATTGATTGCAATTGTTCCCAAATCAGTGAGCGTTCATGTGTAAAGGATTAGCATTTCAATTGTTATAATTATTAACTCTGTAGTGACTTCTTAGTCGACCCCCAACTCCCCTTTTGTCTAACAAGCCGCCATGCCGGTTTAGCCCACTGGCGCACATTCTCCTATCATTTCATGTAACCACATTTACCTTGTTTGTTTGTTTGTTTATGCATTTCTGTGAATTACTTAGTTAGTAATAAATACATGATTTAAGACATTTGATGTATGGATGACTCATAGTGAAGACTTGGTTCGTGCAGATAACCAACCATTTTCGACGTTTGGAATGAGACTAACGTGAGGTAAAGTAAATAATTCATTAATTCGAAGACTAATTGATCAGATAAAATATCTGAAAAGTTATTTTAGGAAATTATAACTTTGTAATCTGAATATTTTTCCTTGGTGCCGCGACTTCCTAGTAATTATGGTTTCATGATTAATCAGTCTAATCGCGTAATACTAATTACAGAGAATCTTTGATAAAAACTATGTCTTCAGTTAATGATAGTAAAGACACAAAAGCAGTAATATCTAACAAGTAATATCTAACAATTCCACGACAACTACCTAATACACACAAATCTAAGTAAAGAATGGAATTGAGAATATATAAATGGACGAGCAAAGTCAGAACAGCATAGACTAAGGTCCGGGTGGAGGACAGGGAAGGGGTGGGGGATATGGACAGGGGGTCTGGGGGAGGACAGGGAAGGGGTGGAGGATATGGACAGGGGGTCTGGGTGGAGTGCAGGGAAGGGGTGGGGGATATGGACAGGGGGTCTGGGGGAGGACAGGGAAGGGGTGGAGGATATGGACAAGGGGTCTGGGTGGAGTGCAGGGAAGGGGTTGGGGGATATGGACAGGGGGTCTGGGTGGAGGCCGGGAAGGGGTGGGGGATAGGGACATGGGGTCTGGGGGAGGACAGGGAAGGGGTGGAGGATATGGACATGGGGTCTGGGGGAGGACAGGGAAGGGGTGGGGGATATGGACAGGGGTCTGGGTGGAGGGCAGGGAAGGGGTGGGGGATATGGACAGGGGGTCTGGGTGGAGGGCAGGGAAGGGGTGGGGGATAGGGACAGGGGGCTGGGTGGAGGGAAGGGAATGGGTGGGGGATATGGACAGGGGGTCTGGGTGGAGGGCAGGGAAGGGGTTGGGGGATATGGACATGGGGTCTGGGGAGGACAGGGAAGGGGTGGGGGATATGGACAGGGGGTCTGGGTGGAGGGCAGGGAAGGGGTGGGGGATATGGACAGGGGGTCTGGGTGGAGGGCAGGGAAGGGGTGGGGGATAGGGACAGGGGGCTGGGTGGAGGGCAGGGAAGGGGTGGGGGATATGGACAGGGGTCTGGGTGGAGGGCAGGGAAGGAGTTGGGGATAGGGACAGGGGGCTGGGTGGAGGGCAGGGAAGGGGTGGGGGATAGGGACAGGGGGCTGGGTGGAGGGCAGGGAAGGGGTGGGGGATAGGGACAGGGGGCTGGGTGGAGGGCAGGGAAGGGGTGGAGGATATGGACAGGGGGTCTGGGTGGAGGGCAGGGAAGGGGTGGAGGATAGGGACAGGGGGTCTGGGTGGAGGGCAGGGAAGGGGTGGAGGATAGGGACAGGGGGTCTGGGTGGAGGGCAGGGAAGGGGTGGGGGATAGGGACAGGGGGTCCGGGTGGAGGGCAGGGAAGGGGTGGGGGATATGGACAGGGGGTCTGGGTGGAGGGCAGTGAAGGGGTGGGGGATATGGACAAGGGGTCAGGGTGGAGGGCAGGGAAGGGGTGGGGGATAGGGACAGGGGGCTGGGTGGAGGGCAGTGAAGGTGTGCGTGCCGAGATTAGGAAAATGGTTCAGATTAGGTGTGGAATGTTCTAGGTCAGGATTCAGTGCCAGGTCCAGGTTCTGCAGGGAGAGTTATGGAGGTTAAGGTTAGGGTTAAATGTCTGATCTAGGCCTGTGGTCCTGTCAGGAGCAGGTGGGTTAGGAGGACAGGCAATATGTTGTTGGTAAGGCCTGCCAGTGTGTTAGGGTTAGGAGGACAGGCAATATGTTGTTGGTAAGGCCTGCCAGTGTGTTAGGGTTAGGGTTAGGGTTAGGGTTAGGGGAACAGGCAACATGTTGTTGGTAAGGCCTGCCAGTGGGTTAGGGTTAGGGGAACAGGCAACATGTTGTTGGTAAGGCCTGCCAGTGTGTTAGGGTTAGGGGGACAGGCAATATGTTGTTGGTAAGGCCTGCCAGTGTGTTAGGGTTAGGGGGACAGGCAATATGTTGTTGGTAAGGCCTGCCAGTGTGTTAGGGTTAGGGGGACAGGCAACATGTTGTTGGTAAGGCCTGCCAGTGTGTTAGGGTTAGGGGAACAGGCAACATGTTGTTGGTAAGGCCTGCCAGTGTGTTAGGGTTAGGGGGACAGGCAATATGTTGTTGGTAAGGCCTGCCAGTGTGTTAGGGTTAGGGGGACAGGCAATATGTTGTTGGTAAGGCCTGCCAGTGTGTTAGAGTTAGGGGGACAGGCAACATGTTGTTGGTAAGGCCTGCCAGTGTGTTAGGGTTAGGGGGATAGGCAACATGTTGTTGGTAAGGCCTGCCAGTGTGTTAGGGTTAGGGTTAGGGTTAGGGTTAGGGGAACAGGCAACATGTTGTTGGTAAGGCCTGCCAGTGTGTTAGGGTTAGGGGGATAGGCAACATGTTGTTGGTAAGGCCTGCCAGTGTGTTAGGGTTAGGGGGACATGCAATATGTTGTTGGTAAGGCCTGCCAGTGTGTTAGGGTTAGGGGGACATGCAACATGTTGTTGGTAAGGCCTGCCATAGTGTTCGCCTTTGTATACCTCAATGACGTCTTTGAGTATCCCCTCTTCCCCAGTGCACCAAAGAGGGTCTGTGTGGCTGAATGAAAGTATATCTGTTGTGTACACAGTCTATGGAATGGGATGAGTTGATACTTGACAATGCCAGTGAATGTATGATGCTTGGGGTGGTTAGCTGGATTTGTGGAGTAGGGTGTGTGTGTGTCTGTCCTTGAAGTATAGTTTTGTGTGTAGGGAGACTATGTGTGTGTCTGTCCTTGAAGTATAGTTTTGTGTGTAGGGAGACTATGTGTGTGTCTGTCCTTGAAGTATAGTTTTGTGTGTAGGGAGACTATGTGTGTGTCTGTCCTTGAAGTATAGTTTTGTGTGTAGGGAGACTATGTGTGTGTCTGTCCTTGAAGTATAGTTTTGTGTGTAGGGAGACTATGTGTGTGTCTGTCCTTGAAGTATAGTTTTGTGTGTAGGGAGACTATGTGTGTGTCTGTCCTTGAAGTATAGTTTTGTGTGTAGGGAGACTGTGTGTGTGTCTGTCCTTGAAGTATAGTTTTGTGTGTAGGGAGACTATGTGTGTGCCAGTACATGGAAAAAAAGACTGTTGTGTCCAATTAATTGATTGTGTTGATGAGGGAGGATGGCATATTTGACTGTTATGATAGGATGATGGTTGTTGAAAATGTCAATGAACGTTGAAAAGTGTACCAGATCATGTTCCAACACCCTGAAGATATCATCCAGGTATCATCTATAAAACAATGGGCATTTAGTCAAGGCTGTCAACTCCCAGTCTGCCATATAAATGTCATAAGCCAGAGAGAACGTCTTACCCATCGCTGTCCCACCAATCTGTAGGTCGTGTTGGTAATTGAATGTGAAATCATCATCAGCTGTAGGAGGTGTGAGTATGATCTCTCTGGATCAGGATTTCTCCAGAGTCGACAGCTGCCAAGACTGATGAGATGTCTATGTTGGTGAATAAGTATGCATGTGCTGGGACTGGAATGGTGTGGACTCTATGAAGTGGTATGTGACTGGGGTGCCTTTGTGAGATGGGCTTGAGGAAGTAGTCAATTAATTCAACTGCTGGTGAGGACTCACTCCCACAGTCTGACACAATCAGTCTTCCCTTTCAGGACTTCAAAAGGGACTGTCCAGGTATCTGGTGCTTGGTGGATCTTAGAGAGGAGATAGACGAGTCTCTGGGTGGGTCTGGTCCATCTAGATATTCCCTTTTGTCTACAATGCATTTATTTCCATAGAGGTCTGCTATTATTTGTTCGGTTCAAAGAGGTACTGCTGGTTTCCATTATTATTATCTTGGAGACTTTGTCTGCTGGTTTTCCATTATTATTATCTGGGAGACTTTGTCTGCTGGTTTTCCATGATTATTATCTTGGACTTTGTCTGCTGGTTATCCATGATTATTATCTTGGAGACGTTGTCTGCTGGTTATCCATGATTATTATCTTGGACTTTGTCTGCTGGTTATTCATGATTATTATCTTGGACTTTGTCTGCTGGTTATCCATGATTATTATCTTGGAGACTTTGTCTGCTGGTTATCCATGATTATTATCTTGGAGACTTTGTCTGCTGGTTATCCATGATAATTATCTTGGACTTTGTCTGCTGGTTATCCATGATTATTATCTTGGACTTTGTCTGCTGGTTATCCATGATTATTATCTTGGAGACGTTGTCTGCTGGTTATCCATGATTATTATGTTGGACTTTGTCTGCTGGTTATCCATGATTATTATCTTGGAGACGTTGTCTGCTGGTTATCCGTGATTATTATCTTGGAGACTTTGTCTGATGGTTATCCATGATTATTATCTTGGACTTTGTCTGCTGGTTATCCATGATTATTATCTTGGACTTTGTCTGCTGGTTATCCATGATTATTATCTTGGAGACGTTGTCTGTTGGTTATCCGTGATTATTATCTTGGAGACTTTGTCTGATGGTTGTCCATGATTATTATCTTGGAGACTTTGTCTGCTGGTTATCCATGATTATTATCTTGGACTTTGTCTGGTGGTTATCCACGATTATTATCTTGGAGATGTTGTCTGCTGGTTATCCATGATTATTATCTTGGACTTTGTCTGCTGGTTATCCATGATTATTATCTTGGAGACGTTGTCTGCTGGTTATTCATGATTATTATCTTGGACTTTGTCTGCTGGTTATCCATGATTATTATCTTGGAGACTTTGTCTGCTGGTTATCCATGATTATTATCTTGGACTTTGTCTGCTGGTTATCCATGATTATTATATTGGACTTTGTCTGGTGGTTATCCATGATTATTATCTTGGAGACGTTGTCTGCTGGTTATCCATGATTATTATCTTGGACTTTGTCTGCTGGTTATCCATGATTATTATCTTGGACTTTGTCTGCTGGTTATCCACGATTATTATCTTGGAGACTTTGTCTGCTGGTTATCCATGATTATTATCTTGGAGACTTTGTCTGCTGGTTATCCATGATAATTATCTTGGACTTTGTCTGCTGGTTATCCATGATTATTATCTTGGACTTTGTCTGCTGGTTATCCATGATTATTATCTTGGAGACGTTGTCTGCTGGTTATCCATGATTATTATCTTGGACTTTGTCTGCTGGTTATCCATGATTATTATCTTGGAGACGTTGTCTGCTGGTTATCCGTGATTATTATCTTGGAGACTTTGTCTGATGGTTATCCATGATTATTATCTTGGACTTTGTCTGCTGGTTATCCATGATTATTATCTTGGACTTTGTCTGCTGGTTATCCATGATTATTATCTTGGAGACGTTGTCTGTTGGTTATCCGTGATTATTATCTTGGAGACTTTGTCTGATGGTTATCCATGATTATTATCTTGGAGACTTTGTCTGCTGGTTATCCATGATTATTATCTTGGACTTTGTCTGGTGGTTATCCATGATTATTATCTTGGAGACGTTGTCTGCTGGTTATCCATGATTATTATCTTGGACTTTGTCTGCTGGTTATCCATGATTATTATCTTGGAGACGTTGTCTGCTGGTTATTCATGATTATTATCTTGGACTTTGTCTGCTGGTTATCCATGATTATTATCTTGGAGACTTTGTCTGCTGGTTATCCATGATTATTATCTTGGACTTTGTCTGCTGGTTATCCATGATTATTATCTTGGACTTTGTCTGGTGGTTATCCATGATTATTATCTTGGAGACGTTGTCTGCTGGTTATCCATGATTATTATCTTGGACTTTGTCTGCTGGTTATCCATGATTATTATCTTGGAGACGTTGTCTGTTGGTTATCCATGATTATTATCTTGGACTTTGTCTGCTGGTTATCTATGATTATTATCTTGGACTTTGTCTGCTGGTTATCCATGATTATTATCTTGGACTTTGTCTGCTGGTTATCCATGATTATTATCTTGGAGATGTTGTCTGCTGGTTATCCATGATTATTATCTTGGACTTTGTCTGCTGGTTATCCATGGTTATTATCTTGGAGACGTTGTCTGCTGGTTATCCATGATTATTATATTGGACTTTGTCTGCTGGTTATCCATGATTATTATCTTGGAGACGTTGTCTGCTGGTTATCCATGATTATTATCTTGGACTTTGTCTGCTGGTTATCCATGATTATTATCTTGGAGACTTTGTCTGCTGGTTATCCATGATTATTGTCTTGGACTTTGTCTGCTGGTTATCCATGATTATTATCTTGGACTTTGTCTGCTGGTTATCCATGATTATTATCTTGGACTTTGTCTGGTGGTTATCCATGATTATTATCTTGGAGACGTTGTCTGCTGGTTATCCATGATTATTATATTGGACTTTGTCTGCTGGTTATCCATGATTATTATCTTGGAGACGTTGTCTGCTGGTTATCCATGATTATTATGTTGGACTTTGTCTGCTGGTTATCCATGATTATTATCTTGGAGACTTTGTCTGCTGGTTATCCATGATTATTATCTTGGAGACGTTGTCTGCTGGTTATCCATGATTATTATCTTGGACTTTGTCTGCTGGTTATCCATGATTATTATCTTGGAGACGTTGTCTGCTGGTTATCCGTGATTATTATCTTGGAGACTTTGTCTGATGGTTATCCATGATTATTATCTTGGACTTTGTCTGCTGGTTATCCATGATTATTATCTTGGACTTTGTCTGCTGGTTATCCATGATTATTATCTTGGAGACGTTGTCTGCTGGTTATCCATGATTATTATCTTGGAGACGTTGTCTGCTGGTTATCCATGATTATTATCTTGGACTTTGTCTGCTGGTTATCCATGATTATTATCTTGGAGACGTTGTCTGCTGGTTATCCATGATTATTATCTTGGACTTTGTCTGCTGGTTATCCATGATTATTATCTTGGAGACGTTGTCTGCTGGTTATCCATGATTATTATCTTGGAGATGTTGTCTGCTGGTTATCCATGATTATTATCTTGGAGACGTTGTCTGCTGGTTATCCATGATTATTATCTTGGACTTTGTCTGCTGGTTATCCATGATTATTATCTTGGAGACTTTGTCTGCTGGTTATCCATGATTATTATCTTGGACTTTGTCTGCTGGTTATCCATGATTATTATATTGGACTTTGTCTGGTGGTTATCCATGATTATTATCTTGGAGACATTGTCTGCTGGTTATCCCAATGTGATACGGAATCGCTATTACTTTTACTCTTATTTTTATTTTTATGACACACTCAAGAACCTCCAGACGCTAACCAGCTAACTAGCTACAAGCTAGTTAGTCATTGTTAGTTTTTTTTAAAAACCTGGATAACACTCGCCAGCCCAGCCCCCCTGCCCATCCACCGCTGCCCACTGGACACTGATCTCTTGGCTACATAGCTGACGCACGCTGGACTGTCCATTAATCACGGTACTCCTTTCTGCTTGTTTGTCTTACCTGTCGGCCCCGTTGCCTAGTCAACGCCATTTTACCTGCTGTTTGTTGTGCTAGCGGATTAGCCTCGCCTACTGTTTTTAGCTAGCTTTCCAAATTCAACACCTGTGATTACTGTATGCCTCGCTGTATGTCTCTCTCAGATGTCAATATGCCTTGTATACTGTTGTTCAGGTTAGTTATAATTGTTTTAGTTCACAATGGAGCCCCTAGACCCACTCTGCATACCCCTGTTACCTCCTTTGTCCCACCTCCCACACATGCGGTGACCTCACCCATTACAACCAGCATGTCCAGAGATACAACCTGTCTCATCATCACCCAGTGCCTGGGCTTACCTCCGCTGTACCCGCACCCCACCATACCCCTGTCTGCGCATTATGCCCTGAATATATTCTACCATGCCCAGAAACCTGCTCCTCTTATCCTCTGCCCCCAACGCTCTAGGCGACCAGTTTTGATAGCCTTTAGCCGCACCCTCATACTACTCCTTCTCTGTTCCGCGGGTGATGTGGAGGTAAACCCAGGCCCTGCATGTCCCCAGGTACCCTCATTTGTTGACTTCTGTGATCGAAAAAGCCTTGGTTTTATGCATGTCAACATCAGAAGCCTCCTCCCTAAGTTTGTTTTACTCACTGCTTTAGCACACTCTGCTAACCCTGATGTCCTTGCCGTGTCTGAATCCTGGCTCAGGAAGGCCACCAAAAATTCAGAGATTTCCATACCCAACTATAACATCTTCCGTCAAGATAGAACTACCAAAGGGGCGGAGTTGCAGTCTACTGCAGAGATAGCCTGCAAAGTAATGTCATACTTTCCAGGTCCATACCCAAACAGTTCGAACTACTAATTTTGAAAATTACCCTCTCCAGAAATAAGTCTCTCACTGTTGCCGCCTGCTACCGGCCACCCTCAGCTCCCAGCTGTGCCCTGGACACCATTTGTGAATTGATCGCCCCCATCTAGCTTCAGAGTTTGTTCTGTTAGGTGACCTAAACTGGGATATGCTTAACACCCCGGCAGTCCTACAATGTAAGCTAGATGCCCTCAATCTCACTCAAATCATCAAGGAACCCACCAGGTACAACCCTAACTCTGTAAACAAGGGCACCCTCATAGACGTCATCCTGACCAACTGGCCCTCCAAATACACCTCCGCTGTCTTCAACCAGGATCTCAGCGATCACTGCCTCATTGCCTGTATCCGCCACGGAGCCGCAGTCAAACAACCACCCCTCATCACTGTCAAACGCTCCCTAAAACACTTCTGTGAGCAGGCCTTTCTAATCGACCTGGCCCGGGTATCCTGGAAGGATATTGACCTCAACCCGTCAGTTGAGGATGCCTGGTCATTCTTTAAAAGTAACTTCCTCACCATTTTAGATAAGCATGCTCCGTTCAAAAAATGCAGAACCAAGAACAGATACAGCCCTTGGTTCACTCCAGACCTGACTGCCCTCGACCAGCACAAAAACATCCTGTGGCGGACTGCAATAGCATCAAATAGCCCCCGTGATATGCAACTGTTCAGGGAAGTCAGGAACCAATACACGCAGTCAGTCAGGAAAGCTAAGGCCAGCTTCTTCAGGCAGAAGTTTGCATCCTGTAGCTCCAACTCCAAAAAGTTCTGGGACACTGTGAAGTCCATGGAGAACAAGAGCACCTCCTCCCAGCTGCCCACTGCACTGAGGCTAGGTAACACGGTCTCCACCGATAAAACCACGATTATCGAAAGCTTCAATAAGCACTTCTCAACGGCTGGCCATGCCTTCCGCCTGGCTACTCCAACCTCGGCCAACAGCTCCGCCCCCCGCAGCTCCTCGCCCAAGCCTCTCCAGGTTCTCCTTTACCCAAATCCAGATAGCAGATGTTCTGAAAGAGCTGCAAAACCTAGACCCGTACAAATCAGCTGGGCTTGACAATCTGGACCCTCTATTTCTGAAACTATCTGCCGCCATTGTCGCAACCCCTATTACCAGCCTGTTCAACCTCTCTTTCATATCGTCTGAGATCCCCAAGGATTGGAAAGCTGCCGCAGTCATCCCCCTCTGGAGACACCCTGGACCCAAACTGCTATAGACCTATATCCATCCTGCCCTGCCTATCTAAGGTCTTCGAAAGCCAAGTCAACAAACAGGTCACTGACCATCTCGAATCCCACCGTACCTTCTCCGCTGTGCAATCTGGTTTCCGAGCCGGTCACGGGTGCACCTCAGCCACGCTCAAGGTACTAAACGATATCATTACCGCCATCGATAAAAGACAGTACTGTGCAGCCGTCTTCATCGACCTCGCCAAGGCTTTCGACTCTGTCAATCACCATATTCTTATCGGCAGACTCAATAGCCTCGGTTTCTCGGATGACTGCCTTGCCTGGTTCACCAACTACTTTGCAGACAGAGTTCAGTGTGTCAAATCGGAGGGCATGCTGTCCGGTCCTCTGGCAGTCTCTATGGGGGTGCCACAGGGTTCAATTCTCGGCCCGACTCTTTTCTCTGTATATATCAATGATGTTGCTCTTGCTGCGGGCGATTCCCTGATCCACCTCTACGCAGATGACACCATTCTATATACTTTCGGCCCGTCATTGGACACTGTGCTATCTAACCTCCAAACAAGCTTCAATGCCATACAGCACTCCTTCCGTGGCCTCCAACTGCTCTTAAACGCGAGTAAAACCAAATGCATGCTTTTCAACCGATCGCTGCCTGCACCCGCATGCCCGACTAGCATCACCACCCTGGATGGTTCCGACCTTGAATATGTGGACATCTATAAGTACCATAGGTGTCTGTCTAGACTGCAAACTCTCCTTCCAGACTCACATCAAACATCTCCAATCGAAAATCAAATCAAGAGTCGGCTTTCTATTCCGCAACAAAGCCTCCTTCACTCACGCCGCCAAGCTTACCCTAGTAAAACTGACTATCCTACCGATCCTCGATTTCGGCGATGTCATCTACAAAATGGCTTCCAACACTCTACTCAGCAAACTGGATGCAGTCTATCATAGTGCCATCCGTTTTGTCACCAAAGCACCTTATACCACCCACCACTGCGACTTGTATGCTCTAGTCGGCTGGCCCTCGCTACATATTCGTCGCCAGACCCACTGGCTCCAGGTCATCTACAAGTCCATGCTAGGTAAAGCTCCGCCTTATCTCAGTTCACTGGTCACGATGGCAACACCCATCCGTAGCACACGCTCCAGCAGGTGTATCTCACTGATCATCCCTAAAGCCAACACCTCATTTGGCCGCCTTTCGTTCCAGTACTCTGCTGCCTGTGACTGGAACGAACTGCAAAAATCGCTGAAGTTGGAGACTTTTATCTCCCTCACCAACTTCAAACATCAGCTATCCGAGCAGCTAACCGATCGCTGCAGCTGTACATAGTCTATTGGTAAATAGCCCACCCATTTTCACCTACCTCATTCCCATACTGTTTTTATACTGTTTTTTTAATTATTTTTTTTATTTACTTTTCTGCTCTTTTGCACACCAATATCTCTACCTGTACATGACCATCTGATCATTTATCACCCCAGTGTTAATCTGCAAAATTGTATTATTCGCCTACCTCCTCATGCCTTTTGCACACATTGTATATAGACTGCCCATTTTTTTTTCTACTGTATTATTGACTTGTTAATTGTTTATTCCATGGCTGACTGGCGGATCTGTGTTGTCTGTTCACACTGCTATGCTTTATCTTGGCCAGGTCGCAGTTGCAAATGAGAACTTGTTCTCAACTAGCCTACCTGGTTAAATAAAGGTGAAATAAAAAATAAATAAATAAATAAATCCATGATTATTATCTTGGACTTTGTCTGCTGGTTATCCATGATTATTATCTTGGAGACGTTTTCTGCTGGTTATCCATGATTATTATCTTGGACTTTGTCTGGTGGTTATCCATGATTATTATCTTGGAGACGTTGTCTGCTGGTTATCCATGACTATTATCTTGGACTTTGTCTGCTGGTTATCCATGATTATTATCTTGGAGACGTTGTCTGCTGGTTCTATGGTTATGTGTTTGTGTTTCCCTCATTTGGCTATGGCTTGTTAGGGGTTAGGGGTTAAGGGTTAGAGGTTACGGATTAGAATTTAGCGGTTGTCTTTCTTCTAATGTCATGTTATATAGTGAGGTTATGGTGGAGGTATGGGAGTCTCTGATCATTAGTGTGTTGGTTTTGATGAGGTTATGGTGGAGGTATGGGAGTCTCTCATCATTAGTTTGTTGATTTTGATGAGGTTATGGTAGAGGTATGGGAGTCTCTGATCATTAGTGTGTTGGTTTTGATGAGGTTATGGTGGAGGTAGGGGAGTCTCTGATCATTAGTGTGTTGGTTTTGATGAGGTTATGGTAGAGGTATGGGAGTCTCTGATCATTAGTGTGTTGGTTTTGATTATTTTCCCGAATTGGTACTGATATTGTCTGTTGTTTGGGTTCCATCTAGATGGGGCAGTGAATGGTAGGGTCAGGTAGTCAGATGTATAATCAAAATAAGCTAGTAGTTTGAGAGATACCCAGGTTGACATTAATATATAAATAAATATAAATAAATACAGGCAGCCATTTTGAATGAGTACCCTATTTAGAAGAGTTGGTCAGATTACACACACAACACACAAACACAGGCACAACTTTTGTGATTTAAAATAGTTTTGAGTGGTGTAGTAGGAAAGTCTCACAGCAGCTCCAACACCTCATCTCCTTCAGAGTATATGAACACACACAGCACCTGTTGTGGAGCAGGGGGCTCTGTGTAGTCTGTTTGTGTTTGTGAACAGAGCCCCAGGACCAGCTTGCTTAGGGGATACTTCTCCAGGTGCATCTCTCTGTAGGTGATGGCTTTGTTATAGAAGGTTTGGGAATCTCTTCCTTTTAGGTGGTTATAGAATTTAACGGCTCTTTTCTGGATTTTGATCATTAGCGTGTATCGGCTTAATTCTGCTCTGCATGCATTATTTGGTGTTTTATGTTGTACACTGAGGATATCTTTTGCAGAATCTCAATTTGATGTTTGTCCCATTTTGTGAATTCTTGGTTCGTGAGCGGAACCCAGACCTCACAACCATGGTGTTTCTGTATGATATGTTGGATAAAGGAATAAAGACAGACACCAATATCAGGTTCAATAGCCTTGTTATGCATTGTACAAATCCTTCACATCACCTCACTCTCTCTCTGTCTCTCTCTGTCTCTCTCTCTCTCTCTCTCTTTCTCTCTCTCTCTCTCTCTCTCTCTCTCACTTCACATCACCTCTCTCTCTCTCTTTCTCTCCTCTCTCTCGCTCTTTCTCTCTCTCTCTCTCTCCTCTCTCTCTCTCTCTCTCTCTCCCCCTCTCTCTCTCTCTCTCTCTTTCTCTCTCTCTCTCTCTCTCTCTCTCTCTCTCTCTCTCTCACTTCACATCACCTCACTCTCTCTCTCACTCTCTCTCTCTCTCTCTCTCTCTTTCTCTTTCTCTCTCTCTCTCTCTCTCTCTCTCTCTCTCACTTCACATCACCTCACTCTCTCTCACTCTCTCTCTCTCTCTCTCTCTCTGTTTCTCTGTCTCTCTGTCTCTCTCTCTCTCTCTGTCTCTCTCTCTCTGTTTCTCTGTCTCTCTGTCTCTCTCTCTCTCTCTGTCACTGTCTCTCTCTGTCACTCTCTCTTTCTCTCTGTCACTCTCTTTTTCTCTGTCTCTCTCTCTCTGTCTCTCTGTCACTCTCTCTCTGTCACTCTCTCTCTCTTTCTCTCTCGCTCTCTCTCTCTCTCGCTCTCTTTGTCTCTCTCTGTCACTCTCTCTTTGTCTCTCAATTCAATTCAAGGGGCTTTATTGGCATGGGAAACATGTTACAGTTTTTCTCAATTGCTAAAACACCATTTCTGAAACCTCGCCCCATTTCCTGAAAGCATGATATACACTCTCAAGCAGTCAGTTAACAATACACTGAAAAATTGAAAACACATTGTTCAAAACATACAATTCTCAGGGAGAAGTACATTTTTAATCTAAAAAAATATTCATATTTTTCCGTCATTGTCTTTTGATGAACAAAATCATGTTCTATCATAGTAGCTCAAAATTGATCAGAAATTACTACTCTGCTTTGCTCTTTGCAATTTTGTTTTTTGTTCTTCCTCCTCCTTGTACCCCTATTTTTACAGTACTGTACCCTAAATCTCACAAACTTGTCCTTTGTCTCTGTGATACTGTAATTCTCGTTCTTTGTTGATATGAACCTGCAACCAGTCAAAAATCTATTGAGCAGTCAGTACTGTTAATAAATGGAAAGCACAATGTTCAGGGCCATACAATGTGTCCATTGTACAGTATACAGCCTACAATGCACTGTACTACAGTATACAATACTAAAAGGGACAAAAATCAAAGGAGTAAACATGTGATCAATGTGCTACTTCTTGTCTTTGGGCTGGGTCAGGCCAGAGCACTTCATCGGCAGCTCGGGACTGAGGGGAAGCTCGGGAGTGAGAGAAAGCTCGAGAGTGAGAGAAAGCTCGAGAGTGAGAGAAAGCTCGAGAGTGAGAGAAAGCTCAGGAGTGAGAGGAAGCTCAGGAGTGAGAGGAAGCTCAGGAGTGAGAGGAAGCTCAGGCAGGTTGATGGATCTACCAGATCCTGGCTGGCTGGTGGTTCCGGCAGATCCTGGCTGACTGGCAGATCCTGGCTGACTGGCGGATCCTGGCTGACTAGCGGTTCTGGCAGATCCTGGCTGACTGGCGGATCCTGGCTGACTGGCGGATCCTGGCTGACTGGCGGATCCTGGCTGACTGGCAGATCTGGCAGATCCTGGCTGACTGGCAGATCCTGGCTGACTGGCGGATCTGGCAGATCCTGGCTGACTGGCGGATCCTGGCTGACTGACGTATCCTGGCTGACAAGCGGATCTGGCAGATCCTGGCTGACTGGCGGATCCTGGCTGACTGGCGGATCCTGGCTGACTAGCGGATCCTGGCTGACTGGCAGATCTGGCAGATCCTGGCTGACTGGCAGATCCTGGCTGACTGGCGGATCTGGCAGATCCTGGCTGACTGGCGGATCCTGGCTGACTGACGTATCCTGGCTGACAAGCGGATCTGGCAGATCCTGGCTGACTGGCGGATCCTGGCTGACTGGCGGATCCTGGCTGACTAGCGGTTCTGGCAGATCCTGGCTGACTGGCGGATCCTGGCTGACTGGCGGATCTGGCAGATCCTGGCTGACTGGCGGATCCTGGCTGACTGACGTATCCTGGCTGACAAGCGGATCTGGCAGATCCTGGCTGACTGGCGGATCCTGGCTGACTGGCGGATCCTGGCTGACTAGCGGTTCTGGCAGATCCTGGCTGACTGGCGGATCCTGGCTGACTGGCGGATCCTGGCTGACTAGCGGTTCTGGCAGATCCTGGCTGACTGGCGGATCCTGGCTGACTGGAGGATCTGGCAGATCCTGGCTGACTGGCGGATCCTGGCTGACTGGCGGATCCTGGCTGACTGGCACTTCTGGCGGATCCTGGCAGACTGGCGGATCCTGGCTGACTGGCGGATCCTGGCACACTGGCGGATCCTGGCCGACTGGCACTACTGGCAGATCCTGGCCGACTGGCACTTCTGGCGGATCCACAAGCAATATTGTCCCTCCTGAGGCAACGGGGGAAGAAGCCTCTTGTGTGCCGTATCCAGCCCTGACATGATTCCTCAGCTATATCACCACAGGCTAAATCCATGGCTTGCAGCAGATTTACTCTGGTGTATGGTTGTCTATCATACACTTTCCATCTCCAAGAGGAGAAAAACTCCTCAATCGGATTCAGGAAAGGCGAGTATGGAAGGAGGTAGAAGTTCATAAACTGCCCATTGATGTTAAACCATTCCCTTACCTGAGCAGCTCGGTGGAAACTGACATTGTCCCACACTATCACATAGGTGGGAATGGGATTCTCATCTAGCTCTTGACCCTGCTGCTCTTGAACCTGCTGCTCAAATAAAATATCTCTTAGATTGGCAATACATCTTAGAAGGTGCTGGGTGTTATATGGCCCGAGTGTAACATGGTGATGTAGAACACCATGGTTGCTGATAGCAGCACAGATTGTGACATCTCGTTGACCAGGGACTTCAACAATGGCCCGCTGTCCAATCATGTTTCGGCCTCTCCTTCTCCTCTTTGTTAGATTGAAGCCTGCTTCACTGACAGAGATGAACTCATGGGGTCTGTCCAAGGATTCCAAGTCAAATATTGTCTGTGTAGAAATACAATATACTGTATGTAGGATTTTGTAAGTCGTACAGAGACAGTGCTCTACTGTGGAGTACAATTAGGCTTCTGATACGGTCAATTGTGGAAATGCTCACACTGTCGATTCGTGTTGTCTTGTATCACTCGTTCCTAGATTTCTCTGAGTCGTGTTGCATTATCTTGAAGGACCATGCCAGCTATAACGGCCTCTTGCTCCCACCTGCATGTGGCAGCCCTGCAATTCTACAAAAAGTAATTGTGCAGTTACAAAACATATTCATGCAGTACAATACTGTCATGACGTTGCCTTGGGGGTAGGTTTATGACAGTCATAAATACCTCTTCCCCCTTTTTTCCTCTCTCTACCCTACTGATGTGACATTTGCAAACCCTTGGTTAACATAGAGATTCTGGGAACATCAGAAGGTGGGGGGGAAATTAACAATATTCTGGTAATCCGACCAATGGAACATATGCGGTGGTACTTAATGAATATGATGTCAGGTCGGTTGTCATCTGAGACATTCTCATCAATGATAATAAGATAGGGCTCTGCTCAATCAGTGGCCTGCCCCTGTGAAGGGACATGGGCTATAAAACTTTTCAAACACGCCCTCCTCTCCCTTCCTATATAAGCCCTTGACGACAATATAACCTCCTGTTCCGAGGATGTGAGGACGACGGTCCGATGTCAGAATGGTTCAGATAATAACTACAGAACGAAGCCAAAATCAGCGTGAGCTTTGGTTGCGAATGTTATGAACTTTGAACTTATATTCATTGAACTCTTATTCACTACAGAAGTGATACATCCTAGCCATTGAATTAGCAACAGCCGCTGCAAACGAGGGTTAGGAAGGAACAGACAGAGTATCCCGTCTACCACACAACAACGTTACTACAATGTATTCAATTTACCAGCAGAGACATTCTTCAAAAGAACAAAGGACTCGGTTGGGCAACACGGCCCTCCATCTACCACCAGCCTACCGAAGCGCAGCTCAGAGTAAATATTTATTGCATTTTCCTTTTCCAAATGGGCGGTAATTTAGAATGCATAAGATACTGTATTTACGATAGCACAGCTTCTCCCTTTGTCCCTCAGTCTTCCCGCTCTTTCACTCTAACCCAGACCCTTTTCTTTTGTGTAACAAGCTGTCATATCTATTCCGCCCGCTAGGGACATTTTCCTTTATGACGTCATTTGTAATAAAGTTATGATTTAATTATGTGTATGTGTAATTCTGGGTAATTAGTTAGGTATTTAGTAAATAAATAATTAAACCCAATTTTGTATTGCTGGTTCAACTTGTTAGCCAGGGTTCGTGCAGATGACCAAGAATTTACAACTTTCAGATGAGACTGAATTAAGATGACGATTAATTTTGACTGCTATTGATAGAATATTAGGTCTTAAAGAGTTTATTCGGAAGATAACAGCTCTATAAATATTATTTAGTGGTGCCCGACTCTCTAGTTAATTACATTTACATGATAGGCTCAATCAGGTTGTCACGCCCTGGTCGAAGTATTTTGTGTTTTTCTTTATGTTTTGGTCAGGCCAGGGTGTGACATGAGTTTTGGTATGTGGTGTGTAGCTTAGTGGGATTGTAGCTTAGTGGGGTGTTCTGGGAGAGTCTATGGCTGTCTGAAGTGGTTCTCAATCAGAGGCAGGTGTTTACCGTTGTCTCTGATTGGGAACCATATTTAGGCAGCCATATTCTTTGGTTGTATTGTGGGTGATTGTCCTGTGTGTCTTGATGTCCTTGTTAGAGGTTTGTAGACACATGTATAGGCTGTTTTCGGTTTTCGTTTCGTTTATTGTTTTGTTGAGTTTGTGTGTTGATTCGTGTTAAGTTGTTTTATTAAACATGGATCGAAATCTACACGCTGCAGTTTGGTCCGACTCTCCTTCACCAGTAGAAAGCCGTTACACAGGTAATATTAATTACGGAGAAATTATTTTATAGAATAGCATGTCATATCACTTAATCCAGCATAGCCAAAGACACGACAACACATACAGTTACAGTTTTTCTCAGTCGCTTTGGTGCATTTTTCATATCATCCCTAACATGTGCAAAATAATAAGTGCATTTCTCAGAACAATTTGTACAAATTGCAATATACAATAGATATAGATATGTTTCTAACGCTAGTCAGTCACTAAAAATCCTTAGTACATCTCTCAAAAGTAAATATTCATGCCAATGATCATGTCAGTGTCATCAGAATGATAAGTCATTGAGTCATTGTTCACGAACAAGGTCGTCAAAATGTTTAGGCATGTTGTCAATGTAACTGTGTACTTTGACAGTATTACCTGATGTAAACTTAGGCTACAGTTTGGATGACAGCTACTGTATTGAAAATGCACAAGGCTGCACTTCTATTGCATATATCAATTTCAACAGTACTATTTACATATTACTGTACGTGGGTTATTGATTGAAAGAGACTGGACAACCCAAGGGGCACAAATGAAAAAAAACTAAATTCGAAAGAAACACAGGAAACCACCCCTAAGGCACAACTTTGCCCACAGCACTGTTGTGCTGTCTCTACACATCCAGATGTTCCTATCTGTCAGCCCACATATTCTCATCCACATCACACCGGATATTTTCCCTTCCAATGCAACGTGGAAAGAATGGAATGCCTTATCCTTATCTTTTGGAATGCCTTATCCATCCTCTGCAGACATCTACTGTGATGTCCTCAGATATGCTGCATCCATTGCAGCCAGCAGGGTCATCTGTGTGTGTGGCTGACGATCGTACACCTTCCACCTCCATGCTGAAAATAACTCCTCAATTGGGTTAAGGAATGGTGAATAAGGTGGGAGGAATTCTACGAGCATCCTCGGGTGGGTCACAAACCATTGCCTTATGATGTTTGATCGATGGAAACTCACATTATCACAAATGACCACATACTTTGGCAAATCCTCTCTAAACAGACCCCTCTCGTCATCAGGGATGAGAGCCCTGTAGAGAGTCTCTAAAAAGTTGAGTAGATGCTGGGTGTTGTATGGCCCTATAAGGGGAATATGGGTTAGGACACCATGCACCGAAATAGCAGCACACATGGTAATATTTCCTCCCCGTTGGCCTGGCAAATCCACAGTAGCTCTGTGACCGATGATATTCCGACCCCGCCTTCTGCATTTGGTCAGGTTGAAGCCAGCCTCATCCACGTATACAAAGTTGTGAGAGGGTTCACTTGATTCCAACTCCATTATACACTATATCCCAGAACACACAGTTGAATTTGTTTTGGTGAGGTAGAGTGACATAAAATATACATATATTGCATGTTCCTTCCACAGCAATGGAAATGTGTGCAGTTTATGCTTACTGTACTATGTATCACTATAAAATGTTGCTGTAAAGTAGTTACATAGATATATGTTTTACCTGTACATACTGGTACCGTAGCTCCTTAACTCTGTCCTCATTCCTTTGGAATGGTACACGGTACAGCTGTTTCATACTCATCTGGTTTCTATGCAGCACCCTGTCGATGGTTGAGATGCTAAACGTATGGATGTTTTCAAAGACATCGTTGTCTTCTATAATGGTCCTTTGTATTTCCCTGAGTCTCATGGCATTTGTTTGCTCGGACCATGGTGCAAATAGCCTCCTCCTGTTGAGGTGTGAAAAGGCGTCCTCTGCCACCGGTTTGAGGTAATCTTGCAGTCCTATGTGGGGAAAAATGCAGTGATGCATCGCACACTTTCACATAGACAAAAACTATGCAAACACACATTTTACTGTAAAACATACAGTTGGGTGCATGTAAGGTGCAGTATGTATCTGTATAGAGTATATTTCTGTATGCTGTGAAATACAAGTGGACTACTGTAATATGAAGCATTGTAGGAAGTATACAGTATACTGCTTATATACAGTAACAGTGCACTGTACATTGGTGGACATACCTGTTCTCTCTTCAAAACGTTTGAACTATTGAGGACACGGTTGATCTCCCAATATTCGGCTGCACCCTTCGACCCGCCTCAGCCATTGTAAGGCCATGATTGACAACATGGTCTACAATAGTGGCCCTTATGTCATCAGATATGTGCCTATGTCCTCTTCTGCCTCTTCCTGTGTTTTGCCTTCCACACATCCTTGCTCCTCTTCTTCCTCCTCTTGGCTGTTGTTCGTTTCCTGGTCCATCCATTTTTTGAAAATTGCAACTCTGTGTTGTGGTCTGTCTATATATGCTTGCCAATTGATTCTTCATGAGATGCACTTTTATGCAATTTAGACAACTGGTTGATTGTTGGTTGAACTAATACTTTACATTCCTTCATGAGTGAGGGTCAATTTCACCTGCACGATTCATCAATTCACGTTTTTGTACAAAAGGTCTAATAGAAATGTGTAAAACTATGCTTGACAGTTTATGACAAATAGTTCAACAATTTTGCATGTAATGGCTTATGCAAGGAACTAATGCCTAGATGTTTTGAGGGGTAAGACTACTCAACAGAGAACCATCTACTATATTTTGATCAACATGACATGAGCAATTGATCATGTAGAAAAAAGCTGACACTTGTACATTATCAATTGCAATTTGCTCAAAGGAATAAAAAATTGCTTTAATGATGTGCACAAGTGACTAGATGATTTGGAATTTGTACAAGTAGTTTCAAGAATTGCACTTTTGATCTAAGAAATGCACCAAAGCGACTGAGAAAAACTAACTTTACAAATGTCTATTGAAACAGCTGCATATAGTGTAGTACAGTAAATTTGCAATTACAAAAATACAGTAGTATCCTGTACCTGTTCTCTTCTCTGAATGTCCTTACTATGGTGGACACAGAACATCGGCTCAAATTGGGTTGCACTCTAAGTCCTGCTTCCCTCATTGTCAGTCCATGGGCAAGAACATGGTCTTTAACTGTTGCTCGAATTTCATTAGATATTTCCACTCTTTGTCTGCCTCTTCCTCTTCGTCCTCCTCTTCCTCTTTCTTGTCCTCCTCCTCCTCTTCCTCCTCGTCGCCCACCTCGCATTCTCACTCGTCCTCATCCTCGTCCTCATCCTCATCCTCTCACATTGTTTCTTCTATCCATTCTCAGACTTTCTCCTTCCCACCTTCAACAACCTGTTTGCTCTCTGAACTGGCTTATATTGGTTGTGTCGCATCATTTGAAACAGGTTACATCACTTTTGCGTGGTTGTGTTCAATCAATGATATATGTTCTCTATTTGTATTTGATTGTTGCCACTTGTGTTTACCATTATGGATGACGTGCATTAGAGTGCAGAATGTGTTTTGAGAATAAGAATGTGTTTAGAGTTTTGCTGAAAAGTCTAAGTGAGATCTGCAAATTGTGTTTTACTATGTGAAATGGTTTAAGGTATTGACAACAGACTGCATTATTAGCTAAATGAGTCCAGGCAACTGAGAACTTTGTTCAGCCAATGGGTTTTAGTGTTTTAGCAACTGAGAACTTTGTTCAGCCAATGGGTTTTAGTGTTTTAGCAACTGAGAACTTTGTTCAGCCAATGGGTTTTAGTGTTTTAGCAATTGAGAACTTTGTTCAGCCAATGGGTTTTAGTGTTTTAGCAATTGAGAACTTTGTTCAGCCAATGGGTTTTAGTGTTTTAGCAATTGAGAAAAACTGTAACATTGCCATAGCAAGTGAGGTATATAATATACAAAAGTGAAATAAACAATCAAAATTAACAATAAACATTACACACACAGAAGTTTCAAAACAATAAAGACATTACAAATGTCATATTACGTATATACAGTGTTGTAACGATGTACAAATGGTTAAGGGTACACAAGGGGAAATAAATAAGCATAAAAATGGGTTGTATTTACAATGGTGTTTGTTCTTCACTGGTTGCCCTTTTCTCGTGGCAACAGGTCACAAATCTTGCTGCTGTGATGGCACACAGTGGAATTTCACCCAGTGGATATGAGTTTATCAAAATTGGGTTTGTTTTCAAATTCTTTGTGGATCTGTGTAATCTGAGGGAAATATGTGTCTCTATGGTCATACATTGGACAGGAGGTTAAAACCTGTTATGGCTGCGATCCCCGTACAGGGATCAACATCAGGGGAAATTTCAGAGTGATAACTAAAAATACAACGTCGTAACATTAAACATTCTTGAAAATGCAAGTGTCTTACATCCTTCAAAAGATTAGGATCTTGGTCATCAAACTATGTTTTCCGATTTAAAATAGCTATTACAGAGAACAAATACCATGCTTTTGTTTGAGAGAAAGCAATCAACAACAAAAACATTCTCCGCATGACACATTCACATCTGAAGGTAAAATTATGACTTACATTCTGATATCTTGCTCTTATTTCTCTTCCTGAGGGTCCCAGTGATGAAGTGCCGTTTTCTCTGATAAAATCCATTTTTAGAGCCTAAAACGAAACATTTTGTAAACCATTTGTGTCGTGAATTCCATCTCTTTCAACTTTTTAGGGAGCATTCAACGTAATTACACACAGTAAACAATCGTTTATCTAGTCATAGTTGATTTCAGTGCAAACCTCTGGATGTTTGCAACACAACCAAAAATATTGTTTTTTTTGCGGGGAGTATTGACCGATGTGGACTGGTTTGAAGACAACGAGCAATGACTTCATTGCGCACCAATAATTTTAGCGAAGATTCGCTGATTGACTGTATTTCTGCCCAATGACCACTGATCTTCTTGAAATCTAGCTGGGTAGATAGCCAATGAGCTGAGGTAAACGCCAGTATGTAATGGGTTTTGGGTTGGACCACCATTCCTTGTTTGTAAACGCACGCGTAACGAACTCCATTCTCACCATTGACTGCAGATTCGTTGCAGTCACGCTTGTTACGCACAGCAGTGTTTGGGAAAGTAGTATATTGGAAGCAGTATTTTTGAAAGTGTTTTTTCAATAATTTCATTGAAGACATCAAAAGCATATAAATCAGGAAAAGCAAAGTCTAAGTCTAAGTATACAGATTTGCACCAGATTATAGAAGAGACAGATTTTTTGTTTGAGGAATCTATGAGTGAACACAGTTATGATTCAAACATTGAGGAGCTGTTTCTGCAGGGACAGGACGTACTTCTGGACTGGTAAGTGCTAATGCCGTTTTATGAAATATAAATATATATATATTTATTTTTTGCAAAAAAAAAAATATATATATTTTTTTTTTTTGCATTTTGCAATGAAATGTGTGATATGTGTAATGTACACATTGGCTATAGAGTGTGTGTGTGTGTGGGTTCCTTTTGGGGTGTGTGTATATATGTGTGAGTGTGTGTATATATATATATTTTCCATTTTTTGGAGTAGAACAGCAAACATACACATGGCCACTGTGCCTGCTACTCCTCTCCATTTCCATATGACATACCCATTGGGTGATGTTGGGAGGAGGGCAGGCCCACAACAATGGCCGGAGTTGAATGGAACCTTAGTGACCAAATCAAATGTATTTATATAGCCCTTCGTACATCAGCTGATATCTCAAAGTGCTGTACAGAACCCAGCCTAAAACCCCAAACAGCAAGCAATGCAGGTGTAGAAGCACGGTGGCTAGGAAAAACTCCCTAGAAAGGCCAAAACCTAGGAAGAAACCTAGAGAGGAACCAGGCTATGTGGGGTGGCCAGTCCTCTTCTGGCTGTGCCGGGTGGAGATTATAACAGAACATGGCCAAGATGTTCAAATGTTCATAAATGACCAGCATGGTCAAATAATAATGAGGCAGAACAGTGACTCTTCCCTCTGCTCTATACAATACATATCTGTTTATTTTATGTGATGATAAAAGGCTCATACAATACACATATTTTTTTATGTTTTCTTTCACAGTGATAGCGACTCTGACTGGGAGGCCCCGGTGCCAAGGTGCCCATCCCCCACTGAAGCGGGTTCATCCAGCTGGACTCCTGCTGTCTCCAGGCTCCACACCTACCCGTCCATCTAGAGGTGTGAAGACAGTAAGAAGCGGAGGAAGGGAAGTGTGGAACCTGCTGGCAGAGAGGTATAGAGGGGCAATGGCACTCTGTGCTGGAGAAGGATGTGGAGCCACGTCATCCAAAATTCAGACCAAAAAGGCCACCAGGACCTCAGCTGGACATGACCTCAAAATACAGCCCCATGCAACTTTTTCAACTGTTTTTCACCCCGGCAGTTGTTGATTCCATGGTGTGTAATACTAACAAGTATGGGGCTAGGAAGCAAGCAGGAAAGAAAGAGGCATGGAAGCCCATTTCCATGTCAGACCTTTTCTGCTACTCTTCACTGGGAATTTACATGGGGCTGGTGAAGTTAAAAACCCTAAAGGATTACTGGAAAACATCCCCCCCCCACTGTCATGTCCTCTACAAGGTTTTTAAATATCTCACGGGCGCTTCACATCTGTGACCCAGAAGTTGATGAGGAGAATGACAGGAGCAGAGGCACCGCAAGGTTTGACAGGCTCTGCAAAGTCAAACCTCTCTACGCCAGCTTGGTTGAGGCCTGCAAGATCCATTTTCAGCCCACCCAGAAGTTGTCCATAGATGAAAGGATGGTAGCCCAAAGGCCAGAATTGGGCTAAAACAATACATGTGTAACAAACCAACTAAATGGGGTTACAAGCTGTTTGTTTTGGCTGATTCTGTGTGTGCATACACATGCATATTTTTTGTCTACGAGGGGAAGAGCACTTGTGCGACTGGTAAAGGACTTAGCTATGACTGTAATGGAGTTATTGGTTCTTCAACTGCTGAGGAAGGGCTACAAACTATTTGTGGACAACTTTTACACAAGCCCTACCCTGCTTGCAGACCTGAGGAAGCTGGAGGTGTGGGCTTGTGGCACCATTCGGACCAACAGAGTGGGCTTTCCGAAGACCAAGGTAAATGACATGCCTAAACGGGCTGAGCGGGGTACCATGTGATGGGTCCGTGAAGATGGCCTGCTGTTTGTGAAGTGGATGGATACCAGAGAGGTAGTCATGTGCTCCAGTAGAGATGGCCTGCTGTTTGTGAAGTGGATGGATACCAGAGAGGTGGTCATGTGCTCCAGTGGAGATTGCCTGCTGTTTGTGAAGTGGATGGATACCAGAGAGGTAGTCATGTGCTCCAGTGGAGATGGCCTGCTGTTTGTGAAGTGGATGGATACCAGAGAGGTGGTCATGGGCTCCAGTGGAGATGGCCTGCTGTTTGTGAAGTGGATGGATACCAGAGAGGTAGTCATGTGCTCCAGTATCCACAAGTCCTTCAGTGGAGATCACGTCGTCAGGCGTGTGAAGG
Source organism: Oncorhynchus nerka (assembly GCF_034236695.1). Lineage (NCBI taxonomy): Eukaryota > Metazoa > Chordata > Actinopteri > Salmoniformes > Salmonidae > Oncorhynchus > Oncorhynchus nerka. The sequence continues at coordinate 12,686,769 of NC_088406.1, forward strand.
GTGCTACTGGGGCATGGACCACCAAAAATGTCCCCATTCCTGCAGCCATCAAGGACTACAAAAAGCGCACTGATAGGGTACTACAATGTTCTACATAAGACAAAGAAATGGTACAAGACATTGTTTTACCATTTCATTGACATTGCTGTGGTGAATTCCTTCATCCTGCAGAAGGAAATGGCAAGCCTTCAGGGAGCTGCTCATCCGGGAGCTTGCTGGCTATAGCAAAAAGTCCACTGCATCACATTCTACCCCCTCTACCTCTGCCAGCTCTACTCCTGCCTCCAGTGGTGTTCATATGCCACAGTTCATTACTGCAGGCATGACCGTGCCTCAGGGCCAAAAGAGCAAAGCATGGAGGCGTCGTTGTGGTCTTTGTCACATGAAGTCCCCCATCACCTGCACCAGTTGTTCAGTTTGCCTCTGCTTTACATCAGAAAGAGCCTGCTATGGGACATGGCACAGGCAGCAAAATATTGTGTAGAGGGCTTCTGAACGGTCTACCCCTGTTTTTTGGGGGGGGGTTTCTAATATTTTTTAAAACATTTTTATATATTTTTTTGTGTGTTAGAATTGCTTTTTGATATGTTGTATATAGTTATTTGCACTGTTGTATATAGTTATAGGTCATTTCACCAATTCGGCCACATTTGGGCAACTTATGTGGGACACCTGGGTGACTTCATGCTAAATGTCATATAGCTCACCAATTCCTGAAGTTATCAGTCTGAAACTTTGCCACACCTACAGATGCCCTCTTGTGTTATCCATCAAAATTATCTCCAGCATCCTATCTGACTGTGTGGCTATTCTAGTACATGTGAAAGATGATGCTACAACAATAAACAGAAAACGTATACTCTTTCTTTCTCTTTTCTTCCACCAGATCTACTGTGTTATATTCTCCTACATTCAATTAACATTTCCACAAACTTCAGAATGTTTCCATTCAAATGATACCAAGAATATGCATATCCTTGCCTCTGGGGCTGAGCTACAGGCTCACTACAGAAATGCAGCTCAGTTTCCACCTCATTTTGTGGGCAGTGTGCACATAGCCTGTCTTCTCTTGAGATCCATGTCTGCCTACGGCAGCCTTTCTCAATAGCAAGGCTATGCTCACTGAGTCTGTACTCTCTCTCTCTCTTTCTCTCTCTCTCTCTCTCTCTTTTCTCTCTCTCTCTCTCTCTCTCTCTCTCTCTCTGTCAGTCATCCATTAATCAGTCTTTCATTTAAGTCTATTGTCCCTACTCTAGTTCCCTTCATCACAACTACTTTTGATTGACAGACTGTTGTCACCAGCCATTCAGTGTTTCAGTTCTTTTCCTCTCTTTCTCTCTTCTCATCCTGTCACGCACAAACAACACACACACACACACACAAACACACACGCGTGTGTGTGCACGTACACATGCACTCATGCACACACCAGGGTTTGGATCCCTGCCTAATTTCTAGCCGCAGTGGCAAAGATAATTTTAGGAGAGTTGATAGACAGATCCTCAACAGAGGGGAGGACATTGGTTTAGCTCTGTTAGTAGCAAGGCCTCCAAAATCCTCTCCGACTCAAATAGGGAGAGGGTTAGACACACACAGACACTCACACTCCCAGTCTCACAAAGAGACAGATACACCCTTGCTCACACACCGGCACAGAGGGAAATTTAAGAAAATTCACTTACAGCCCCATTTCAATAAAGGGAATTGAATCTGGGAACAATTCAGCATGTTGATGTATGATCTGCAGTCTGGGTGAATCATTGTAAAGTCTACTGCCTCAGCCTGCTGCGCTGACACACTGAAACACACTAGAGAGAGAAACCGCTCAGCTCTCTATAGGGACAGCTATAGAACCAGACTAGAAACACTATCTATAGTACCCTGGAAGAGAGAAGGCAGAGAGGGGAACTGAGAGGAGGAGCAGAGCCAGAGCTCAGACATAAAGAGGGTTTTTCACCAAAATAAAAAAGCATTTTGCTGTTCTTAGATAGGTGGGTTAAATCCTGGCTGCTGACCTCTGGTTCCTACACACCTGATATGTGATGATGGGGAGGATGATAAGGATGAGAATGAAGAAGACGAGGATGACGATGATGAGGATGTGTGTGTTGAGTGTGATATCTTTGACCTCTGTGTTTTCCCAGGTGGCTGAGCAACTGATGACCATGGCGTATGAGAGTGGAGTCAACCTGTTTGACACAGCGGAGGTGTACGCTGCTGGAAAGTGAGTCGGGATATAATAAACCTCTTTATATTTTTTATTTTTTAATGGAAGGCAGTGAACGTTATCTATTACAAGGGTACAATCAGACATCTCTGCAATAAAAATGGATGGCCTTCCCTTCAGCAAAATATTTCTTACCTAAACCCTCACTGAACGCTTAAAAATAAATAAACAAAGTGACTCTCCCCTGTACCCAAAATAACAATTAAAACAGGAAGTGCAGAGCAGAGAATATGTCTCCTGTTTACCAGACCAGGGCCTTAGATATGCAGTTTTACAAACTGTTTGGCCTGTAAGTATTGCATGGCAACGTGGAAATTTGACTGAAATTGAAAAAGCACGACCCTCCCCTATTTTGGTCCTGGTACCCATTCTGTAAATGTCGATCCATCCCTTATAGAAAGTGATGGTCGTCTATGTAGTGAACAGTATACTGACAGGCATTGCTTTCCAGAGCTGAAGTCATATTGGGTAACATCATCAAGAAGAAGTGCTGGAGGTATGTTACTGTGTGTGTGTGTGTGGGTGTGCGTGTCTCAGTATCTCCTTGTCTTATTGACGTGTCCTAGCTGTTCTGTCACTGCAGTTTGTTCCCACTCGTTGTTGAATTGTTACATCATTATGTAATGGAACGGGTGAACACACATTCCTCCCTGGCAGTGCAAATTGTAGGACAGCAGGAGGTTCAATGTAAACTCATCTACATTATCAATAGATTCATTATTCACAGAAATAACTAGATTTATTCAACATTTTTACTTATTAAACCCAGAGGAAAAACTATGGGCAAATGAGCAATGGCTCCTCTTGCTTTCAAATATGTATTTGCCTGCCACAGCCTGAGGGAAACTGAATAATAACATCTGCATAGTACAACAGTAACTTACTTTTTATTATTAGTAGAAGTAGAAGTAGTAGTAGTGTTTATTATTAGTAGTAGTAGTAGTAGTAGTAGTAGTAGTAGTAGTAGTAGTAGTAGTAGTGTTATTATTATTAGTAGTAGTATTAGTAGAAGTAGAAGTAGTAGTAGTGTTATTATTATTAGTAGTAGTAGTAGTATTGTTATTATTATTATTATTAGTAGTAGTAGTAGTAGTGTTATTATTATTATTAGTAGTAGTAGTAGTGTTATTATTATTAGTAGTAGTAGTAGAAGTAGAAGTAGTAGTAGTGTTATTATTATTATTAGTAGTAGTAGTAGTGTTATTATTATTAGTAGTAGTGTTGTTATTATTAGTAGTAGTGTTGTTATTATTAGTAGTAGTGTTATTATTAGTAGTAGTAGTAGTGTTGTTATTATTAGTAGTAGTGTTATTATTATTAGTAGTAGTGTTATTATTATTAGTAGTAGTAGTATTGTTTATTATTATTAGTAGTAGTATTATTATTATTAGTAGTAGTAGTAGTAGTAGTAGTAGTAGTAGTAGTAGTAGTAGTAGTAGTGTTATTATTATTAGTAGTAGTAGTAGTAGTAGTGTTTATTATTAGTAGTAGTAGTAGTAGAAGTAGAAGTAGTAGTAGTGTTATTATTATTAGTAGTAGTAGTAGTATTGTTATTATTATTATTATTAGTAGTAGTAGTAGTAGTGTTATTATTATTAGTAGTAGTAGTAGAAGTAGAAGTAGTAGTAGTGTTATTATTATTAGTAGTAGTAGTATTGTTATTATTATTATTAGTAGTAGTATTGTTATTATTAGTAGTAGTAGTAGTAGTAGTAGTAGTAGTAGTAGTAGTAGTAGTGTTATTATTATTATTAGTAGTAGTAGTGTTATTATTATTATTAGTAGTAGTAGTAGTATTGGTAGTAGTAGTAGAAGTAGTAGTAGTAGTAGTATTATTATTAGTAGTAGTAGTAGTAGTAGTAGTAGTAGTGTTATTATTATTATTAATAGTAGTATTGTTATTATTATTATTAGTAGTAGTAGTAGTAGTAGTGTTTATTATTATTAATAGTAGTATTGTTATTATTATTATTAGTAGTAGTAGTAGTGTTATTATTATTAGTAGTAGTAGTAGTAGTAGTATTGGTATTAGTAGTAGTAGAAGTAGTAGTAGTAGTATTATTATTATTATTAATAGTAGTATTGTTATTATTATTATTAGTAGTAGTAGAAGTATTGGTATTAGTAGTAGTAGTAGTGTTATTATTATTAGTAGTAGTAGTGTTATTATTATTATTAATAGTAGTATTGTTATTATTATTAGTAGTAGTAGTAGTAGTAGTAGTAGTAGTAGTAGTGTTATTATTATTAGTAGTAGTAGAAGTATTGGTATTAGTAGTAGTAGTAGTGTTATTATTATTAGTAGTAGTAGTGTTATTATTATTATTAATAGTAGTATTGTTATTATTAGTAGTAGTAGTAGTAGTAGTGGTGTTATTATTATTAGTAGTAGTAGTAGAAGTATTGGTATTAGTAGTAGTAGTAG